>NC_057813.1:463611791-463911791 GCF_018294505.1 Triticum aestivum
CAAGGAACGAAAAAAATGCCTCCGGGGGCTCAACGGCCGAAGATGCTCTTAGGTTCCCTGCATTGCTGCGTGTAAAGATTCAGAGAGGAGAAGGTGCATTTTTTAAACATCTTACCCAATGGTGAAATGGCATTCCGCAGATGACCGCGTCGCATCTCCCCTACACCCGCAACGGCCTCAAGTTCTTCACCAAGCGCGGCGGGCTATCCTCGGTGGAGGTCGAAGGGATCTGCGACCGCGCGGCACGCAAGTACGTCGCGAGGAAGATGGGCCTCGGCGGCGGCGGCCTCGGCATGCCTCCGGTGGTCATGCGCGTCGACCTCATGAGCGCCTACGCGCAGCACCTCCGGGACATCATCAAGGAGCGCGTCGCCCACCCGACCCACTACGACACCCCGCTGGAGGGCTTCAAGGTGATCGTGAACGCCGGCAACGGCTGCGGCGGCTTCTTCGCGTGGGACGTGCTGGAGAAGCTGGGCGCCGACACGACCGGCAGCCTGCACCTGGAGCCGGACGGCATGTTCCCGAACCACATGCCCAACCCGGAGGACGCGACGGCCATGTCGCTCACGCGCGGCGCGGTGCTGGCCCGCGGCGCGGACCTCGGCGTGGTGTTCGACACGGACGTGGACCGCAGCGGCGTGGTGGACGGCGCGGGCGCCGCCATCAACGGGGACCGCCTCATCGCGCTCATCTCCGCCATCGTGCTGGCGGAGCACCCCGGGACGACGGTGGTGACGGACGCGCGCGCGGGCGACGGGCTCACGCGGTTCATCGAGGCGCGGGGCGGGCGGCACTGCCTGTACCGCGTCGGCTACCGCAACGTGATCGACAAGGGCGCGCAGCTCAACGCGGACGGCGTGGAGACGCACGTTATGATGGAGACCACCGGGCACGGCGCGCTCCGGGAGAACCACTTCCTCGACGACGGCGCGTACATGGTGGTGAAGATCATCATCGAGATGGTCCGGATGAGGCTGGCCGGGCTGGAGGGCGGGGTCGGGGGCCTCATCCGGGACCTGGAGGAGCCCGCCGAGTCCGTGCTGCTGAGGATGGACATCGTGGGCGAACCCAAGAGCGCGAAACAACGGGGCGTCGACGCGGTCGAGGCTTTCAAGAAATACATCGAGGTGCGTCCCAAGAACGGAGAATCTACAGCGAGCGTGTTCTTTTGATGTAGTCTTACCTCGGTGTTTCTCCACATGGTTTAGGAAGGGAAGCTTAGCGGCTGGGTGCTGGATGATTGTGGCGACTGCTGGGTTGATGAGGGATGCCTTGTGGACAACAACGACCATCCAATCGACGTTGACGCCTACATGTACAGGTATGCCGCTGCTTGATTTGCGAAAATGCAAGTCCTATATATGACGAGCACTGAACTTCCTAACTCCAGGTTTCTGGTGACATGTCTAACTAAATCTCTCATTGACTTGTGGAAGCAGAGCAAAGTTCTACGACGAGTCCCAGAGACCGCTAGGGTGGGTTCACATTCGCCAGAGTGTTCATAACCCCAATATAGCACTCAACCTGCAGTCTTGTGTTCCCGGTGGTTGCAGATCCATGGCAGTGGATCTATTTGAAAGGTATTATATCCTCAACTGCTACAAGTCATAATATTCACTTTGTTTTGACACAGTGAGTAAAATTATTTGCTTCCTGACTCCAGGTTTTTGTTGACAAGTGGGGTGAATGAGTTTGTTGACACCAGCGAAGTGCAGAAATTTGTGAAGTAGATCTTAGCCTCGCCACACTCTGTATATACATGATTAATTCAGGTCAGATCCTAGGTGGCAATAAAGAGCATACCACTACGTGCTGAACATTGGCTACAATGTTCCCCTCAAATAGAAATCTTGTTGCGAACCAACCTGTGGTTGGATGGTTAGAGGGACTGTGGTATCCCCAGCCCATCAGGGTTAAGTCCTGGTGCTCACATTTATTCTTGAATTTATTTCAAGACTCAGTCTTTCGAAGGTGCTCATAGGGATAGGGTGTGCCCGTGTGTGCGTTCATATGGGTGAGTATATACGCGTGTATATGAGCGCTTGCGTCTGTATTGTGTTAAAAAAATAGAAATCTTGTTTTTGTCAAAGAAAGAATAACTCATTATATATTACTCTATTATAAAGATTCAACGAAACTACAAAGCACCTCAATCGTAATAAAAATTACATCAAGGTCCATCCGTCCATGGACCATCGAACGACCATTATCGCCATCAGAATGAGCCGCCGACGTGTCATCGTTGCCGCTCCCATACCAAAGTCTATCTGACATTGTTGATAACAGCAGGGAAGTCTTCGTTCATAGAAATGTCAAATTCTACCTCCTATATTCCTAAATATCAAATTGAACTGCCAAAAGGTCTTATATTTAGGACATAGGTAATATTATATAAATGGCCATAGTGACTTCCAACAAATAATTGTGGTGTTATTGCATCATATTTGAATTTCTTAAAGTAAGAAGATCACATAACATAACATAATAAGAAGAAAATATGAAATATTTTGACAATGAACATGAATATGTCCATTGACTATGTGCAAATTCGTAAGAGAAAAAAGACGCCGCGAGGTTTTGTTTGGATGGCTCCAACGTCACGATGCTTCTATCTGGACTAACAACTACTCCCTCCGTTTCAAAATAGATGACTCAACTTTTTACTAAAATTAGTACAAAGTTGAGTCATCTATTTTGAAACAGAGGGAGTAGATTAACTCAACTAAAAAAACTAGGTTAACTTCTACAAGGCCAAACAAGGCATGCCGCATCATTCTATGTACTAGACGGAATGCCGCGCTCCCCTGAGTCCGCCTATAGTTACATCCTTCGCATGCGAGTCTAGATGGGCTTGGCCCAAGCACTGTTGGTGACCCACTTTGTTCCGCGTCTTTGTGTATCATATCTTCTTTTTTATTTTGCCGGAAGATGGTCAATGTAAGCCAAAAATTGGTACGTGATGAAGTGTGAGTGATGATTTGATGTGGGTATGCAGGTGAGAGCAACATTCGAGGAAAACAATGGCGACAACAAACCCCTCCTATAGGAGTCGGCCGCAACTAAACCCCAACCCATGAACACATATAGCATAAGGTACGGAGATACATGATGTCTACTACACAACTTGTTCTTGTAGACTCTTGTTGGGCCTCCAAGCGCAGAGTTTTGTAGGACAGTAGCAAATTTCTCTCAAGTGGATGACCTAAGGTTTATCAATCCGTGGGAGGCGTAGGATGAAGATAGTCTCTCTCAAACAACTCTGCAACCAAATAATAAAAAGTATCTTGTGTCCCCAACACACCAAATACAATGGTAATTTGTATAGATGCACTAGTTCGGCGAAGAGATGGTGATACAAGTGTAATATGGATAGTAGATATTGATTTTTGTAATAGGAACAATAAAGAACAACAAGGTAGCAATTTATAAAACGGAGCACAAACGGTATTGCAATGCTTGAAAATGAGGCCTAGGGTTCGTACTTTCGCTAGTGCAATCTCTCAACAATGCTAATATAATTGGATCATATAACCATCCCTCAAAGTGCGATGAAGAATCACTCCAAAGTTCCTATCTAGCGGAGAACATCAGAAGAAATTGTTTGTAGGGTACGAAACCACTTCAAAGCTATTCTTTCCGATCGATCTATCCGAGAGTTCATACTAAAATAACACCAAATAATTTCAGATTCATAATACTCAATCCGACACAAAGAACCTCAAAGAGTGCCCCGAGATTTCTACCGGAGAAACAAAGACAAGAACGTGCATCAACCCCTATGCATAGATTACCCTAATGTCACCTCGAAAATCCGCGAGTTGAGTGCCAAAACATATAGCAAGTGAATCAATACGATACCCCATTGTCAACACGGGTATTCATAGCAAGACATACATAAAGTGTTCTCAAATCCATAAAAATATCCAATCCGACGAAATCTCAAAGGGAAAACTCAATTCATCATAATAAAATAGTGAGGGGAAAACACCATATGATCCGACTATATTAACGAAGCCCGCGATACATCAAGATCGTGCCATCTCAAGAACACGAGAGAGAGAGAGAGAGAGAGAGTAAACACATAGCTACTGGTACAAACCCTCGGCCCCCAGGGTAGACTACTCCCTCCTCATCATGGTGGCCACCGGGATGATGAATATGGCCACCGGTGATGATTTCCCCCTCCGGTAGGGTGCTGGAACGGGATCTAGATTGGTTTCTCGTGGCTACAGAGGCTTGCGGCGGCGGAACTTCTGATCTAGGGTCTCCGCGAGGGTTTTTGGAATATTTGACGATTTATAGGGCGAAGAGGCAGTGCGGGAGGCCACCAAGGTGGGCACAACCCACCGGGGGCACGCCCCTGGTGGGTTGTGCCCCCCTCGGGGCACCCCCCCAGGTGCTGCTCTGGCCCATTGGATGTCTTCTGCTCCATAAAACATCCACAAAAAGTTTCGCTGCATTTGGACTCCATTTGATATTGATTTTCTGCGATGTAAAAAACAAGCAAAAAACTAGGGGTGGGCATTCGGTAGAAACCGAAAATTCGATTTATACCATTCGGTTTATTTTTAAATTCGGTTTTGTAAACTAGAAACCGAAAATAGCAAGCCAAAATTGCTAACCGATTTTTCGGTTAACCGATACTTCTGTTCAGTTTCCAGTTTATTACCGAACAGTGCTAACCACGCAGCAAGAAGCGCTTCTGGTCTGAGCAATAAACACCTCACGGTTTTATATCAGCCAGCGCCATGCCCCCTTGAGTGTTCGCAAGCGATGTGGGACTAAACAAATGCTGCACGCTCCACCCGGCCGCAAGAAATACTAGTTTTTGCGTTGGGCCTTGCCGTTAGTGGTGGGCCCAGGTCAAGAAAAGTAGAAGTACTAGTCAGAACGTGGGACAAATAGGATTGCATGGGCCTTCGTAGGATGTGTGGTTGTAGCCTGGAGAAGCGCACGCGGCCGCCAGCGTTTGGCGCTACGCGCGGGAGCGTACGGAGGGAGCCTCGTACAGGAGTCAGGAACTCGTTGCACTTCGGTTTTTTGTTCAGTATCGGTTTAATACCGAACTGACCGATTTAAATTTGGTTATTAAACATAAAAACCGAATTTAATTGTGGCAGCACAAAAAACCGAAAATTTGGTTTATTCGGTTTCGGTAACGGTCCGGTATTCGGTTGGTCGGTTTTTATGCCCACTCCTACAAAAAACAGCAACTAGCACTGGGCACTATATCAATAGGCTAGTCCCAAAAAATGATATAAAATTGCTATAAAATGATTGTAAAACATTCAAGAATGATAATAAAACAACATGAATACTTCATAAATTGATATGTTGGAGACGTATCAATACACCAAAGAATTTAATAGGCACTGACTAGCAAAAATATCACACAATAAACCGACCACACACGCAAAACAGTCCACGGATTTGAACAAATGGAAGCAGAGACAGGTACCTCGAGACATCCAACCCCACAAGCCGAAAACACCACCGTTTAACTAGTGGCCCCACCACACAAACGAATTACAAGAAATTGCTTGTGATGGCTTAATAAGAGGAAAACAATACACTATTGTAGAACAAGTTAGCGGTGGCGGGCGCAAAAAGCCTCGTCAGTGGCGGGCATGGTTGTGGAGGGCGCTGCTACGTCTTGAGCTTGCGTTGGTTTTCCTTGAAGAGGAAAGGGTGATGCAGCAAAGTAGCGTAAGTATTTCCCTCAGTTTTTGAGAACCAAGGTATCAATCCAGTAGGAGGCTCCTTAAAAGTCCCACGCATCTACACAAACAAACAAGAACCTCGCAACCAACGCGATAAAGGGGTTGTCAATCCCTTCACAGTAACTTGCAAAAGTGAGATCTGATAGAGATAATAAGATAAGATAAATATTTTTGGTATTTTTATGATATAGATTAGAAAATAAAATATGCAAATAAAAGTAGATGGAAAACTTATATGATAAAAGATAGACCCAGAGGCCATAGGTTTCACTAGTGGCTTCTCTCAAGATAGCATAAGTATTACGGTGGGTGAACAAATTACTATCGAGCAATTGATAGAAAAGCGCATAGTTATGAGATTATCTAGGCATGATCATGTATATAGGCATCACGTCCGTGACAAGTAGATCGAAACGATTCTGCATCAACTACTATTACTCCACACATCGATCGACTCCTGCCTGCATCTAGAGTATTAAGTTCATGAAGAACAGAGTAACGGATTAAGAAAGATGACATGATGTAGAGGGATAAACTCATGCAATATGATATAAACCCCATCTTTTTATTCTCGATGGCAACAATACAATACGTGCCTTGATGCCCCTGCTGTCACTAGGAAAGGACACCGCAAGATTGAACCCAAAGCTAAGCACTTCTCCCATTGCAAGAAAGATCAATCTAGTATAGGCCAAACCAAACTGATAATTCGGAGAGACTTGCAAAGATAACTTAATCACACATAAAAGGATTCAGAGGAGATTCAAATATTTATCATAGATAAACTTGATCATAAACCCACAATTCATCGGATCTCGACAAACACACCGCAAAAAGAGTTACATCGAATAGATATCCAAGAAGATCGAGGAGAACTTTGTATTGAGATTCAAAGAGAGAGAAGAAGCCATCTAGCTAATAACTATGGACCCGAAGGTCTGTGGTAAACTACTCACAGCTCATCGGAGAGGCCTTGGAGATGATGTAGAGGCCCTCTGTGATCGATTCCCCCTCCGGCGGAGGGCCGGCGAAGGCTCCAAGATGGGATCTTGCGGATACGAAAGGTTGCGGCGGTGGAAATAGTTTTTCGTGGTGCTCCTGAATGTTTTCGGGGTACGTGGATATATATAGGAGGAAGAAGTAGGTCGGCTGACGCTCGAGGGGCCCACGAGGGTGGGGGGCGCGCCGGGCACCCTCGTGGCCGCCTCATTTGTTGCTTGACGTCCACTCCAAGTCCCGTGGATTGCGTTTGTTCCAAAAAGATCGCTCCCGTAGGTTTCATTCCGTTTGGCTCCGTTTGATATTCCTTTTTTGTAAACACTGAAATAGGCAAAAAAACAGCAATTCGGGTTGGGCCTCCGGTTAGTAGGTTAATCCCAAAAATGATAAAGTAAAGCCCATAAACATCCAACACGGGTGACATAATAGCATGAAACAATTAAAAGTTATAGATACGTTGGAGACGTATCAGGCGCCTGCCACTATCTCCCACCATAGCTAACATGTTACCAGTGGCGGCACCCGCCCACCATTGTAATTTTTTTACCAGTTGCGATCAGTTATATAAGCCAACCACTGGTATGGTAGCTCAGGCCAAAAGAAAAGCGATGTCATGGCAGTATTTTTAGTTTAACAATAATAGTAAGTTTAATAACACACTTAAGTTTAACAATAATCTTATGTCTAACACTTAAACATAACATGTTCAGTGAATTACTATTACGATAAAGCTAGCTAGCATGCATGCCTATGAACTCGGGACCAACGCCGAGAATGTAACATCCAAAAAACTAAATTTTGGAATGTTAATTAACTAAATAATAATGATTGTTTGCTTTGATTTTATATGAATTTAAGTGAATATGAATCTTTTTTGTTTAAATGAATATACAAATGAAAAGAAATAATAGGACTTTCCAAATGCTCATTTTGGATCTTATTGTATTTTAATATTAAAAAATCCAACAAAAAAGGAATCAAAAGAGATGAGGTAATATGACACATTGAATATAAATAAAGTTGGCAAATGCTTTAAATATTATTTCGGATATTTATTTAATAGGAGTTTAAAAATATTTTTCTGAAATATTTTGGACACTAAAATATTTTGCAGGGAATATTTATAATTCCACAAAATATAATCTATAAAATAGTTATATGTATTTATTTAATATTTGGTCTTAAAATACTTTTTTATGCTATAAGTATTATATTCACTTTATGCAATACTACTGTTCATCTTTTTTTAGAACAATACTACTGTTCATCTGAGTCGCAGCCACGCAGCCAGCATCTACCTCTCCCTGCTCACGCACAACACAACAGCAGGCATGGGCCAAGCCCAGCCGGTCACCTCCCTTTCTTTTCTTTTTCCTCACTTTGTTTTTCATTGGGTCATCTCTCTTTAAGGCCGGGGTATTTTCCCTCGCGTTAGGGTTTCTTTCTCCCGAGGCGACTCGTCGCCATCGTCGAGTTTTTGCCTTCCCACCCCCGATTTGCCGTAACTGGTGATCGATTCGGGCTAACAACGGGGGGATCTAGTATCCCTACCCGGCCTTGATCGCTACTGGTTGGGCGAGGGGAGTTTTTTTGGGTCAGCTTCACAAGTCCGATCGAATCTCATCTCGGGCTAGGGTTCACGATGGCGACGCTGGGGAAAGACCAGGCGGAGGCGGCTGGTTCTTCATCCGCGGCGGAGGTGGAACAACTAATGGCGGAACTAGGCTTGCGTGAGGAAGACCTAGATGATGTTGTTTTTGATGAAAAAGAAGCTCCTCCGGCGGCTACAAGGTGGATGGCAGTCTGTAGGGTTCATATATCCAAACCCTATAGTCAGTATTGGTTTTTTAAGAACATGCGATCAGCATGGGATCTTGCGCATGAAGTGAAGTTCCGTCCACTTGAGGAAAATCGATACACACTGCAATTCTTCTGCCTTGGAGATTTGGGACGTGTGATGAACGACGCCCCCTGGAACTTCAGAGGCAACGCGGTGATACTGGAACCGTATGATGGGATCACCAAGCCCACACTTGTAAACCTGGATTATATCAATATTTGGGTGCAGATCCATGATGTTCCAGATCTGTATGCCCATCTGGTGCCAGCGTTAGCGGCAAAGGTAGGTCAGGTCCTATTCACCGAGCCGCTGACTCAAGATTTTGCCGGAAACTTCTATAGGGTCTGGGTGAGAATCAATGTCCACAACCCTCTGAAAAACGCAGTGTCGATGATCCGCGACTCAAAGAGACAGATCTACCGTGTCAAGTATGAGCATTTACCAGATTGGTGTGCTGTATGTGGACATCTGGGGCATGTCTATAAGGAGCACGGCGACGGGATCCACCCCCCGTCTGCGCTGTATTTCAAGGATCGCCGTGCAAATTGGCAGATGAGGACGGGCGCAGGCCCTGGCGGCGGAAGAGGACGAGGACGGAGAGGTGGCAGGCGTGGAGGTGGTACAGCAGGCAGTTCACAGGGGCCGGTAGTACACGAGGAAGGGGAAGAAGTGGACCATGATGCTGTTATGAACGAAGCCGAGGACAACAAGAAGCGGTCCTCGAACCAGCAGCTTTCTCCGGGGAGCTCGGTCCTGCCTCCGGGTCAGAAAACGCTTTTGGCACTGCCTCCTAGTACCTCTACACCTGAAAGTCCATCTTCCAAGCAAGAACAGAAGCGGCTGCGAACCATTGCGGACAAGAGCATGGAGAAGAAGGGAACAGTTCCTGTTAAACCACAAGATGCAAAATTGGCGACCTCCCAAGGGGAGGATCGCCGGGCACAATGAATCTCTTATGCTGGAATTGTCGCGGTGCGGGCAAAGCCGCGACAATTCGAGAGCTTCGCGACTTAGCAAAGCAATTTGCCCCGACAGTGCTATGTATAGTCTAAACACAAATTTCTAAAGCACGTGTTGAGAGTCTTGCTGATACTTTAGGGTTTAGTCATGCTTATGCAGTTAGCAGTGTGGGCCGCAGTGGCGGTATTGGTGTGTTTTGGAATGATGGAATAAAACTTGATGTGTTTGGCTACTCTGAGTACCATGTTGATGCAAAAGTCTTAGGCCCGAACCAAGAAGAGTGGCGTCTCACATGTGTATATGGTGAGGCACAAGTGGCGGACAGATACAAGACTTGGGACCTTCTAAAGTCAATGACGTCTGCGAGCTCTCTCCCATGGCTTTGCATTGGAGACTTCAACGAAGTTTTGCACCCTCATGAACACGTGGGAGTGGGACAGAGAAGACGCTCACAAATCCAAGGTTTTCATGACGCCATAGATGTGTGTGCACTAAATGATCTTGGGTTCATAGGGAAACAGTGGACTTTCGAGAAGAAGACGGCAGGAGGTGGATATTGCCGGGTACGGTTGGATCGGGCCTTGGCTAATTCAGATTGGAACTCCATGTATCCTCATGCGATCTTGAGCCATGAAACTGGTGCGGCATCAGATCACTGCCCAATCAGATTACAATTGGAGCCTCCGACGCCGTCTCAAGCAACAGCGAGGCTGTTCAGATATGAAGTTTATTGGGAAAGGCATGAGGACTTTGGTTCCTCTCTCCAAGCTATGTGGAACGGCGCCCCCGAGGGCCATACAGTACAACAGTTGAGTAGAAAGCTCGGTGATTTGTCAGCTTCTCTGAAACAGTGGAGTGGGGCTACCATTGGCTGCGTTGCAAAGGAGATTAAAAAACTGAGGAAAGAGTTGACTGTTTTACAGAATGATCCTCAAAGGAATGCGCCATCACATGCAGAGATAAAAATCTCAGACCGCTTAGTTGAGCTATATCACATGGAGGAGATGATGCAACGGCAAAGATCCAGGGTGGACTGGCTCAAGGATGGTGACAAGAATACAAATTTTTTTCAGAGACGGGCTAGCATGTGACGACGTAAAAACACCATCAAGTCGCTTGAACGCCCTGATGGTTCAGTAACAAGTGATCAAGCTGAGATGGCTTCACTAACGAATGAGTTCTACAAAAACTTATTCAGATCAGAGGGCACATCGGGCATGGAAACTGTCCTTAATGTTGTCCCTAGAAAGGTTACGCAAGTAATGAACGAAGGTCTCACAGCTCCTTATACGGGGGAGGAGGTGAAAGCAGCCCTCTTCCAGATGTATCCCACAAAGGCCCCTGGACCTGACGGATACCCGGCGCATTTATTTCAAAGGCACTGAGAGTTGTGTGGTACTGAAGTAACGAATGTTGTTCTTCGAATTCTTCGAGGAGAGGAGAGTCCTGACATGATAAATGAGACAATTCTAGTACTCATACCGAAGGTGAAGGATCCCACTAACTTATCTCAATTCAGGCCTATTAGTTTGTGCAATGTACTTTACAAAATTGCTTCCAAGGTGTTATCTAATAGGTTGAAACAAATCCTTCCCGAAGTTATATCCGAAGAGCAGTCTGCTTTTGTTCCAGGGCGGCTGATCACGGACAACATCATAACTGCGTATGAATGTTTGCACTTCATGAAGAGGAACAAAGCTTAGAGGAACAGATTTTGTGCTGTCAAACTAGACATGATGAAGGCTTATGACCGTGTCGAGTGGAACTATTTGGAGGCTATTATGACCAAGATGGGATTTGCACCATCCTGGGTTGCTTCGGTCATGAGAATGGTTACATCGGTGAAGTTTTCTGTTCTGTTCAATGGAGGTAAACTTGAACAATTTTCACCCTCACGAGGAATCCGTCAAGGAGACCCTATTTCTCCATACCTGTTTTTGATTGCAGCGGAGGGCCTTTCGTGCCTCTTCAAAACCCAACCTGAATCATCGCACCTCACTGGTATTCAAGTGGCACCGACGGCTCCGCCGGTAAGTCACTTATTATTTGCGGATGATAGCCTGCTGTTTGTCAAAGCCAGTTCTGCTGGAGCAAATGAGTTGTCTGCCTTGATGAAAAATTATTGCAATGCCTCGGGTCAAAGGATCAACCTTGCAAAATCTTCAGTATTTTTAGCAAGGGATGTCCTTCATCTTTAAAAACTGATATGAAGAATGCTTTGAACATCCCAAATGAATCACTCTCTGAGAAATATTTGGGAATGCCTTCGGATGTGGGAAATTGCAAGAATGGGGCTTTTAAGTTTCTAAAGGACCGTGTTTGGAACAAGGTCAAGGGCTGGTTGGAAAAACTTCTGTCAGTAGGCGGGAAAGAAGTTCTCATTAAATCGGTGGCACAGGCAATTCCAGTCTATTCCATGTCATGTTTCAAGCTTCCGCGCGGGCTTTGTGAACACATCAATTCCTTGATTCGGAAGTTTTGGTGGGGCAGCAAAGAGGGCAAACGGAAACCTAGCTGGGTCTCTTGGAGCACAATGACACAACCAAAATATTGTGGAGGCCTCGGTTTTCGTGACATCGAACTTTTCAACCTCGCTCTCCTCGCTAGACAGGCATGGCGAATTGTGATGGACCCGGAATCACTGAGTGCTCGAACTCTAAAGGCCAAGTATTTCCCAACTAGAGATTTCCTACAGGCCGAATTAGGATCAGCCCCATCCCAGATTTGGCGAGCCATAATTGATGGCCGTGAGGTACTCACACAAGGTATGATCAGGAGAATAGGCAATGGTCATTCCACGAGCATATGGCACCACAACTAGTTGCCAAGACCCTCAAACATGAGGCCAATTGTGAGCAGAGTGGCCCATCCCCCTCAGATGGTGAACGAGCTGATTTTGCCTAGTGCTGAATGGAACCGTACGCTCATAGATGAAGTATTCTTGCCGACAGATGCTGCAACTATATACTCTATACCACTTTGCACTCGGAACATCGATGATTTTTGGTCCTGGATTCATGAAAGAAGCGGGGTGTTCTCGGTCCGCTCCGCTTATCGTATGCTAGTGGAAACCAAGCTGACGAGAGAGGCGTGGCTCAAGGGGAGGTCTGGTTCATCGACTGTGGATAGCGAAAAACAGTCTTGGAATGCTCTGTGGAAAGTGAAAGTTCCTCCAAAGCTGAAAATTTTCCTGAGGAGGCTGGCCCAACAATCGATACCAACAGCTGATATGTTGCACCATCGCAATATGTCAACAACTACACGTTGTGGACTCTGTGGAGCCGAGGACTCATGGCAACATTCGCTGTTACACTGTACGGTAGCTAGGTGTGTATGGGCTCTTCATGATCAAGATCTAGTGGAAGCCCTAAATAACACCACGGAGCCGGATGCTAAACGTTGGTTGTTTGCGATCTAGGACATGCTATCTCCGGAAGAGTTCATCTTGGTAGTCACCACTTTGTGGGCACTCTGGTTTGCACGGCGACAGGCACTACATGAAAATATTTTCCAGAGTCCTCTATCAACTTACCACTTCATCTTGAAATTTATTCGGGAGCTGGATGAGTGTAAACCGAAGAAGGCGCCTGCTGTGGCACCGACGGTAGTTCCTACAAGGACAAGGTGGATCCCTCCCCCTCAAGGAATTGACAAAATCCGGGTTGATGGAGCTGTATCCAGAGATGGCAATTTTGGATCTTTTAGTGCCTTGTGCAGAACCCATTCGGGCATGTTTCTGGGAGCCTCGGTTATGAAGATATATGGCGTAACGGACCCGGCGACACTAGAAGCACTGGCATGCCGCGAGGCGCTTGCACTGGCAGCGGACCTGGGCCTTGCTCGCATCATTATCGCTAGCGACTGCCAAGAGGTTGTGAAAGACATCAAGAATAGCACCGGGGGAGCCTACGCGAGCACTACCAGGGAGATTGTGGAAACATCAGCTACTTTTGACAGTTGCACCTTCATCTTCGAAGGGAGAGCAACCAATATTGAGGCACATAGCCTCGCTAAGCATGCTTTCGGTTTGGATTTTGGGCGCCATGTGTGGCTGTTAAACCCTCCAAACATATCTTGTATCCCCATGAACTTGTTTGAGTAATAAAAAAGCGTGTTTAGACTCAAAAAAAATATCTCTCTTTAAGGCCGAATCCCTTGCCATGGCGCACGAAGGAGTCCCAGCCTCGTTCGTTCCACAATGTTCACATACAGAAACCCAACCTCTCTCGGCATTTTCTATTCTGCCCTTAAGGCGCCCGTTAGAGTATACTCACTCCGTTTCTTTATATAATGTGTATTTGTTTTTTCAAAAGTCAAACGAGTTCGTGTTTGACCGAGTTTTTATAAAGATGTATCAATATCCACAATACGAAATTTATATCATTTGATCCATCATGAAAAGTAGTTTCATATTTTATCTATTAGGTAATGCAGATGCCGTTACTTTTTTTTTACAATCTTGATCAAATATTCAAATGATTGACTCGCATGGAAACCAACACATCTTAGATTCTGGAACGAAGGGAACATTTTACAAACTGACGCACAACCCTTTTCCGCGCTGGGCACAACCCAATGTACGATGTTTTTTCTATTTTAAAAGACAGGAAACACGCTCGAGAGGCATGACTCGAACCCAGGGCCTCCTCCTCAAGTTTTTTTTGAGTGGTAGGACCTCCTCCTCAAGTGCTAGCTACGCTAGCCAATGACCACGCAACCAACCTGCATGTGATTAGTTACATATTTTTAATAAAAATCGATGAACTTTTCAAATCTATGATATATTTTTTCAAAATTTCTTGAACCTTTTTGATCTCATGATTTTTTTTCAAAATCGATGAACCTTTTCTTAATTCGTGAACTATTTATTTTGAAAATCCATTAAGTTTTTTCGAATTTGATGATTTGTTTTTCAAATCCAATGAATTTTTTTCCAAAATCAATGATTTTTTTTAAAATTCGATAAACTTTTTTCAAAAGGAATGATTTTTTGTTTGAAAATCCGTGAACATTTATATTCACGAAATTTTTGTGATTATTTATTAATTTTTTCTTACCTTTTCCAAAAGTCAACAGTTGACCAGTCAACTGGTTAAACGCGATCAAGCGACCATGGGAAACGGGTGGAATGCTATCGACCTATCGCCTTCTCTATGGGCGCGTGAGCGCCATAAGGGTCAACCGACGCTTAGAAAAGTACTACCTCCATTCCAAAATATAAGACGATTTCGTTGGCTAGTTCATCCTACCAAAACATCATATATGTCCAGAAGAGATTAAAGGAATTCTCAATGTGCCTAATGAAACACTGAATAAAAAAAATTGGAATGTCATCTGATGTTGGGGCAGGTAAAACTGAGACTTTTTTAAGTACCTCAAAGATAGGTTGCAGAGTAAGGTTAAGGGGTGGATAGAGAAAGCAATCTCTGTTGCTGCTTAGGAGATAGTATTGATTAAGTCAGTGGCACAAGCAGTCCTAGTGTTTTCGATGTCATGTTTTAAACTTCCCCAGGGTCTCTATGAACACTTAAACAAGCTTGTCGGGCAATTTTTTCGGGCAGCAAAGTTGGTCAGCGTAAAGCTCATTGGGTTTCTTTGAGAGCTATGACCCAGCCGAAGAAGTGTGGAGGTCTCGGTTTCAGAGATCTGGAGTTGTTCAACCTTACATTATTGGCTCGCCAAGCACATATTGACTAGCCCCGACTGCTTTTGTGCAAAGATACTAAAATCAATTTATTTTCTTAAGGGGGATGTTTTAGATGCCACCTTGGGGTCTTACCCCTCACAGATGTGGCAGGCATTGCTGGAAGGAAGGGACATGCTTACTCAAGGCTTGATCAGGAAGATAGGGGGAGGGAAATTCAACTTAGTTGTGGACTCGAAATTGGATCCCAAGAGATACCTGAATTAAACCGATTGTATGCTTGGGGCAGAATCCACCAATGTTAGTATCCAAGTTAATTGACTCTTTGACGGTTACTTGGAGGTCATATATGCTTCAACAATTCTTCTTGCCAAAAGATATTAGTGGCATCAAGAACATCCCGCTCTGTAGTAGCCCCATGACTGTTTTTTGGCGTGGCAATTCGAGAAAAAAGGATCTTTTTTGCTCAAATCAGCTTACTGAATGTTAGTTGAAACAAGAAGTAGAAGAGATGATTTGCTGGGAGGCCAAGCTTCATCATCAAATCAATCATTAGAGGAGAAGGGTTGGCTCTCATTGTGGAATACTAAGATCCCTTCAAAAAATTGGAACTTTCTTGCGGAAACTAGCTAGACAATCCTTGCCTACCGAGGATGTCATGAAGAATAGGCATATGAGCAGGGTTGATAACTACCAATTATGTGGAAACAGCGATTCCTGGAGACACTCGTTGATTGAATGCTCGATGGCACGTTGTGTTTGGGCACTGGCGGACGAGGAAATTGTCTAAGTAATGGCCGAGGCTAGTCAACCCAGTGCAAAACATTGGTTGTTTCATGTGCAAGAATCATTATCACATGCTCAATTCGTCGAGGCAGCAGTAACTCTTTGGGCAATATGGACTGCTCAACGAAAGGTTATCCATGAGGAAGTATTCCAGAGTCCCTTATCAACGCATTTATTTGTTGATCGCTTCATTTCATAATTTGAGTGCATCAATGCGCTGATCATGCCTCGGTGCCCAGCTGACCAGCTCCTCAAAGCTTGGCGTGGAAGGCGCCACCAATGGGACATGTCAAATCAATGTTGATGGGGTATTTATCCATTGACAGTGGTGTAGGTGACGTGGCAGCTGTTTGTAGAGATCACAATGGCATGTTTTTAGGTTCTTCGGCATTGGTTATTCTGGCGTTTTTTTATCCTGCTGTACTGGAAGCAATAGTGTTGTAGGGTCAAATCCTAGGAAGGATCTTTTCACACTTGGAGGTGGAAAAGGAGGAAAACACTCAAGAACACCAAGAACAAAACTCTCAAACAAACCCAAATATCACATCCACTAGAGTAGCATACATGAGATCCACAAGATTACAAGATCAATACAAGGAGAGTAGCACTTGGTAAATTCTTCCCACTATGTGAGGTCTTGATGATCTTCTCCAAGAAGAGGCCTTGACAATCCAATGGATTCTTCCCTAGGTGGGGGCTTGATCTCCTAAGAGGAGGGGATACAAGGAGCAAAGGCTCACAATGTTTAGTCTAATCTTTGCTATCCTTCCAAATGAGCTAGGGGATGGATATATAAAGCCTAGGGACGAAGTGTGTGAGAGAGGGGGTACATGGGCCAAAAGGCCAAAAGCACACGGACAGTTCCGGAGGTGTCCGGGCACCCGGGGCCAAGGGACCGGGCACCCGGATCGGTCAGAGGGGGTCACCCAGTTCGGTCGGGCACCCGGGGCGAGAGGGGCCGGGCACCCGGCCTAGACAGGGGCAGGCTGGGAGGTGGCCGGGCACCCAGGGGTCCCAAGCCCGGGCACCCGGGGCTGCGCCAGGAGGCCGGCTGGGATGGACCGGGCACCCGGGGGGGCAAGGCCCGGGCACCCAGGGGTGCGGCTGGAGGCTGGGCCAGGGGAGGCCGGGCACCTGGCGGGAGAGGACCGGGCACCCGGGCCAGCCAGGGAGGCCGCGGCCTTGGGGTTGGAGGTGGCCGGGCACCCGGAGTGGTCCGTGCCCTCCGTTGCTCCGTTCTTCTTGTTCCCTCGTTGCTCTTCCTTCTCCATGGTTGCTTGAATCTCCGTCCTCGCGTCCTCCCGGTCATCTCCTTGGTACCTAACAAGGCACAACGTTTCTATTTGAGGTAGGCCCCGATTCTCATGTGAATTTGAATGATGTTCGAAGAGGAAAGAGTTCACCTCGTTCTCGATGGCGTGTGCGCGTGCTCTTGTCATTTGTGCTCTTGGTGTTTGCGGTGGTGATGGAGTGTCAGTGTGGGTAGTTGAGGGATGCTCTGCATCATCTCTCCCCCCCCTTGGGAGAGATCCGACCTCGGATCGTGATCCTCATCACCACGGAAACGGTTGTCGTGGATGGACTTGTAGTTGGACGAAGTGGAATTCATGGCGCAATCCAAGTACTCCAAGGTGTCGCCGGAGGAGTATACGTGCAAAAAGAGCAAACACGAACGACACTCGGAAATACAATGGTTAGCGCATACAAAGTGTCCATTAAGGAAGAATAAGTCCGTGCGGCAAGATTGTTCGTGGCAAAGCGCATGAAGCTTATCAAGATGATAAAGAATGAGATGCAAAGCGTTCATGGGAGCAAAAGCATTCATTGTGCACACAAATGTGTTGTGATTATGATCAATGCAACCACGGTACAAAATGATGTCATAGTGAGACGGTTTATCAATAGCACGAATATGGCAATGGATGCTCAATATGAAAAAGCTATCATGTAATTGATGGTAGGCAATAAGATCATGATGTATGAATATGCCATCAATAAAGATCACAACAAATTTGCTAAGGAAATGCACAAGCTCAAATATCATGGGAATACGAGATGCAACAAGGCAATCATAATGTGTCTCAATCCATGCATAGGGTGCAAACTTGCGGTGAGTATGAGATGTCCATCGAGCATGACATGTGGAAGCATAATCAACCAATACGGAGGTTGTGGTACAAAAAGTCAAAGGAGTGTTGATGTACCAAAGCTCGATGTCATCGCATGAGTGGAGTTCCGAAGGTGCATCCAGTAAGTGCGAGCGCTCCTCAACTTGAAGGTCCATAGAGCCAATCTCCAATGTCGCTCCTCCGTTTGCGAGATGTATCATGTAGATAACAAGAAGGAAACAACAATTAAAGAGTGACCCATCCAATGTGCGTATTTGAGGATGGCTCAAAGGGAAGGAGGTCACCTTTAGGAGTTTCTCAAGGATGATGGAGTCGCGCATCTTGTATGCCTTCACATAACCAATATGTCTCGTGGTTGTACCGCCTTGTAAATCCTTCAAAATGAAAGAACATGAACACCACTTGGAAAAACAAATGAGGTTAGCGGAAGGGCCAAACCTATCATTCGTGTGGTAAGATACCCAACAAGTGTATGCATAATGCTCATCATAAGAAATGACAAGGTAGTATTGCATACTATGGAGGCATATGATGCGAGAACAACCAAATGCAATAGGCTCAATCAAACAAACATGCATCACAAGTAAGGTGTCAAAGTCTCCAAGATCAATAAGCATAGTATTGTTGCACTCAATATAAGTGGATATGAAAGAGGAAACTAATGGACACAAGAGACAATGATCAAGATATATCATGTGAGAGGCATGAACATATATGTCATCAACCCAAGAAAGCGAGTAAGAGTGGAACATGGGTGATGCAACCAAGCAAGCAATCATAGCAATCAAGTCAAGCAAGCTAGTAGTGCGAAGATGCAACATACTAGGAGGAATCATGGCAAGCATGTCTTGGGTGCAAATAGTGGTCATATATAATGCACATGACATATCACAATCATGAAAACAAGATATGAGGAAAGTAGGCTCATGGTGTTCGCAAGACGTCCTATATAAATAGCAATGTAACATCATGACTCTCGCAACACAAGAATCAACAATAGCATGAGGAACATGATAAACATGGCAAAAGCAGCAACACTCTCCACCAAGCATGCAAATACACATAGGAATATCATAATGGTGCGTCATGGGTAAATGCAAGCAAGGGTCACAATTGCATGGCAAAGTCATGTAAAGAGGCATAACATGCAAATTGAACACGATAGTATGGGCATAAGGTGACAAGTGGTAGATAGCCCATAGCCGTGTGAGAGCCAAGTAAAAGAGAAGCGCGTAGTCCTTGCGCGATGGGAACGTTGGTAAGGATAATCCACGGAATCCCAAATCGTTGTTGCTCTCAATAGCTCGTTTCGTCAAATCGTGGGATTGAGACGTTGACGAGTATACGTGAGTACCTACACACAACAAAGACAAAGGGAAAATTGTGTGTGCGTGGTATATGTACACATCATCCCTTATGATGTGCACGTGCGTGTGTTGGTTTGCACAAAATAGCCAATGCTCAAATAAATGAGATGCGTGATATAGAAACATGTCATCCATCATCAGAGGTTTGTTATTATGTATAGCATAATGCAGACTCAAATTGTGGAAAGCATCACTAGTGATATCTAGAGCATTGTCATGAATGGTATGCAGATGATGCAAACAATTATGGGAAATCTCACCCATAGCATATGACAAGTTTAATGGATTGTCAAACATGACGTGACCTCTAGAATTTTCACAAGATATCCTATGAATCATGGTATCACAACTAGGCAAATCAACATGCTCATCATCATATTCATCATAAATAGGTGGCATATCTAAGCATGTAGAAGACATAGTATGTTGTGAATCCCTAAGGTGATCATCATCATGTGAACAATCAATGTCAAGCGAGTCCATGATAACCCACAAGTATAGGGGATCGCAACAGTTTTCGAGGGTAGAGTATTCAACCCAAATTTGTTGATTCGACACAAGGGGAGCCAAAGAATATTCTCAAGTATTAGCAGCTGAGTTGTCAATTCAACCACACCTGGAAACTTAATATCTGCAGCAAAGTGTTTAGTAGCAAAGTAATATGATAGTGGTGGTAACGGTAACAAAGTAAAGACAGCAAAAGTAATGTTTTTGGTATTTTTGTAGTGATTGTAACAGTAGCAACGGAGAAGTAAATAAGTGTAAACCAGTATATGGAAAACTCGTAGGCACCGGATCAGTGATGGATAATTATGCCGGATGCGGTTCATCATGTAACAGTCATAACATAGGGTGACACAGAACTAGCTCCAATTCATCAATGTAATGTAGGCATGTATTCCGAATATAGTCATACGTGCTTATGGAAAAGAACTTGCATGACATCTTTTGTCCTACCCTCCCGTGGCAGCGGGGTCCTATTGGAAACTAAGGGATATTAAGGCCTCCTTTTAATAGAGAACCGGAACAAAGCATTAGCACATAGTGAATACATGAACTCCTCAAACTATGGTCATCACCGGGAGTTGTCCCGATTATTGTCACTTCAGGCTTGCCGGATCATAACACATAGTAGGTGACTATAGACTTGCAAGATAGGATCTAGAACACACATATATTCATGAAAACATAATAGGTTCAGATCTGAAATCATGGCACTCGGGCCCTAGTGACAAGCATTAAGCATAGCAAATTCATAGCAACATCAATCTCAGAACATAATGGATACTAGGGATCAAACCCTAACAAAACTAACTCGATTACATGATAAATCTCATCCATCCCATCACCATCCAGCAAGCCTACGATGCAATTACTCACGCACGGTGGTGAGCATCATGAAATTGGTGATGGAGGATGGTTGATGATGACGACGGCGACGAATCCCCCTCTCCGCAGCCCCGAATGGACTCCAGATCAGCCCTCCCGAGAGAGAATAGGGCTTGGCGGCGGCTCCGTATCGTAAAACGCGATGAAACTTTCTCTTTGATTTTTTTCTCCCCGAGAGCCAATATATGGAGTTGGAGTTGGCGTCGGAGGGCCACCAGGGGGCCCACGAGGTAGGGGGGCGCGCCCAGAGGGGGAGGGGCGCACCCAGAGGGGGAGGGGCGTGCCCCCACCCTCGTGAACAGGGTGTGGGCCCCCTGGTCTTCATCTTTGGCGAGGATTTTTTATTATTTATTCTAAGATATTCCGTGGAGTTTCAGGTCATTCCGAGAACTTTTGTTTTCTGCACATAAAACAACACCATGGCAATTCTGCTGAAAACAGCGTCAGTCCGGGTTGGTTCCATTCAAATCATACAAGTTAGAGTCCAAAACAAGGGCAAAAGTGTTTGGAAAAGTAGATACGATGGAGATGTATCAACTCCCCCAAGCTTAAACCCTTGCTTGTCCTCAAGCAATTCAGTTGACAAACTGAAAGAGAAAAAGAAAAACTTTTATAAACTCTGTTTGCTCTTGTTGTTGTAAACATGAAAAGCCAGCATTCAATATTCAGCAATTATTATGAACTAACCATACTCACAATAACACGTAGGTCTCACAATTACTCATATCAATAGCATAATCAGCTAGCGAGCCATAATAATAAAACTCGGATGACAACACTTTCTCAAAATAATCATAACATGATATAACAAAATGGCATTTGGCTAGCCCTTTCTGAGACCGCAAAACATAAATGCAGAGCACCTTTAAAGATCAAGGACTGACTAAACATTGTAATTCATGGTAAAAGAGATCAAGTCAAGTCATACCCAATATAAACCAATCATAATGAATGCAAACGACAGTGTGCTCTACAGCGGGTGCTTTTTAATAAGAAGGGTGATGACTCAACATAAAAGTAAATAGATAGGCCCTTCGCAGAGGGAAGCAGGGATTTGTAGAGGTGCCAGAGCTCGATTTTGAAATAGAGATAAATTATATTTTGAGCGGCATACTTTCATTGTCAACATAACAACTAAAAGGCGACGATATCTTCCATGCTAAACAGATTATAGGCGGTTCCCAAACAGAACGGTAAAGTTTATACTCCCCTTCCTCCACAAGCATCAATCCATGGCTTGCTCGAAACAACGAGTGCCTCCAACATTCAACGGGTCCCAAGGGGAGTTTTGTTTGTAGTTGTTTTGATTTAGTTTGCGTAAAGCATGGGACTGGGCATCCCGGATACCAGCCGTGTTCTCGTGAATGAGGAGCGGAGTCCACTCCTCTTGAGAATAACCCGCCTAACACGGAAGATAAGGGCAGCTCTAGTTGACATATGAGCTATTCGAGCATGCAAAACAGAATGTTTATTTGAAGGTTTAGAGTTTGGCACATACAAATTTACTTGGAACGGTAGGTAAATACCGCATATAGGTTGGTATAGTGGACTCATATGGAATAACTTTGGGGTTTAAGGAGTTTGGATGCACAAGCAGTATTCCCGCTTAGTACATGTGAAGGCTAGCAAAAGACTGGGAAGCGACCAACTGAGAGAGCGACAACAGTCGTAAACATGCATTAAAATTAATTCACACCGAGTACAAGCATGAGTAGGATATAATCCACCATGAACATAAATATCATGAAGGCTATGTTGATTTGATTGAACTACATGCGTGAACATGTGCCAAGTCGAGTCACTCAATTCATTTAAAGGAGGATACCATCCTATCATACCACGTCATAATCATCTCAATAGCATGTTGGCACGCAAGGTAAACCATTATAAATCATAGCTAATCAAGCATGGCACAAGCAACTATAATCTCTAAATGTCATTGCAAATATGTTTATTTCATAATAGCTGAATCAGGAATGATGAATCATCATATTTACAAAAACAAGAGAGGTCAAGTTCATACCAGCTTTTCTCATCCCAATAAGTCCATCATATATCATCATTATTGCCTTTCACTTGCACGACCGAACGGTGTGTATAATAATAAGAGTGCACGTGCATTGGACTAAGCTGGAATCTGCAAGCATTCAACTCAAGAGAGAAGACAAGTAATATGGGCTCTAAGTTAAATAAACGATCATGCATATGAGAGCCACTAAGCATTTTCAATATAGTCTTCTCGACCCCCAAAAGAAAGAAAAGAAAATAAAAACTATTTACACGGGAAAGCTCCCAACAAGTAAAAGAAGAATGGGAAATATTTTTGGGTTTTCTTTTTAATTCTACTACAAGCATGAAAAGTAAACTAACTAATGTTTTTGGTTTTTCTTAAAGTTTATCAAACACACAAGAAGAAAGCAGGAAAAAGAAATTTAAACTAGCATGGATAAAACAGTGAAAAAGTATGAGCGCCGACATCTAGCAATGAGTGTGTGTGAATATAAATGTAATGTCGGTGGAAAATACATACTCCCCCAAGCTTAGGCTTTTGGCCTAAGTTGGTCTATTGCCAGGGATGACCTGGCGGATACCCGTAGGTGTAGCTGGGGTCGTAGTGTGACGAAGAAGACACTGACTGCCACTGGCTGGCAGCCTCCTCTGGATCCCAAGAATAAATAGATAGTCGTGGAGGCTCATCTTGTGGCTCCGGCTCCGGGGCTGGTGCAGGGTTCCAATAGGCTTGAACAGCCGACCACAGAACAATGTGAGGCTCTGCATACAAGTTAAACAAAGAAGGAGCAGGCAAAGTAATAGTCTCGGGGTGATGTTTATCAAAGTATAATTTATATTTGAGCTCCCCATCGCGACTCTTGACAAGAAAATCATGCGCTATCATACTTTTATAATCTAAATAAGCACGGGGCAGCGCTGTTTCTTCTTTCTCCGCATGCCTAATAGGTATTTCAAAATGTTCAACTAGGCGTGAAGCATAAATGCCTCCAAAGATGGGGCCCTTAGTACGGTTCAGACTTAACCGTCTAGCAACAATTCCACCCATACTAACAGAGTTATTGCGGTATAAACCATGGAGCAAAATAATAATATCAGGAATACTAAGGTTCCCATAGTTCCCGCGTCCAATCAAGCAACGACTAGCAAATAAGGCAAAGTAGCGTAAAACAGGATAATGTATGCTAGTGATCCTTGCATCAGAAACCTTCCTGGTTTCTCCCACCGTGATGGTGTTAATAAAAGCTTCTACTTCGTTACGGTGGGGTTCATCTAAGGTGCCCTCAAAGGGTATTCTGCAAACCTCGCAGAATTCAGCTAATGTCATCTCTTTAACAACGTCATATAAATGAAACTCTACTGTCGGAGGTGATTTCTTAGGGAAAAAGTAGAAGTTTTGCACAAAGTATTTGTGAGTAAGAGATACTGATGACGTTGGTCGTGGAGGAAGTTGGTGAGGCCAGGATTTTCAATCAATAAATAGAAATCCTCATAAATCCCGACTCTCCTCAAGAAGTCATCGGAAGGCCATTCACATGGCCGGACCTCTGATACGTATCCAACGTATCTATAATTTTTGATTGCTCCATGCTACTTTATCTACTGTTTTGGACTATAATGGGCTTTATTTTCCACTTTTATATTATTTTTGGGACTAACCTATTAACCGGAGGCCCAACCCAGAATTGCTGTTTTTTTGCCTTTTTCAGTATTTCGAAGAAACATAATATCAAACGGAGTCCAAACGGAATGAAACCTTCGGGAACGTGATTTACTCATCAGATAAGACCTAGGAGACTTGGACCCTCCGTCAAGAAAGCCACGAGGCGGTCACGAGGGTGGAGGGCGCGCCCTCCCCCCTGGGCGCGCCTCCTACCTCGTGGGCCCCTCGGAGCTCCACCGACGTACTCCTTCGTCCTATATATACCTACGTATCCCCGAACGATCGGAACAGGAGCCAAAAACCTAATTCCACCGCCGCAGCCTTCTGTATCCACGAGATCCCATCTTGGGGCCTGTTCCGGAGCTCCGCCGGAGGGGGCATCCACCACGGAGGGCTTCTACATCAACACCATAGCCCCTCCGATGAAGTGTGACTAGTTTACTTTAGACCTTCGGGTCCATAGCTAGTAGCTAGATGGCTTCTTCTCTCTTTTTGGATCTCAATACAATGTTCTCCCCCTCTCTCGTGGAGATCTATTCGATGTAATCTTCTTTTTGCAGTGTGTTTGTTGAGACCAATGAATTGTGGGTTTATGATCCAGCTTATCTATGAGTATTATTTGAATCTTCTCTGAATTCTTTTATGTATGATTGAGTTATCTTTGCAAGTCTCTTCGAATTATCCGTTTGGTTTGGCCAACTAGATTGGTAGTTCTTGCAATGGGAGAAGTGCATGGCTTTGGGTTCAATCTTGCGATGTCCTTACTCAGTGGCAGAAAGAGTTGCAAGGCACGTATTGTATTGTTGCCATCGAGGATAACAAGATGGGGTATTTATCATATTGCATGAATTTATTCCTCTACATCATGTCATCTTGCTTAAGGCGTTACTCTGTTTTTAACTTAATACTCTAGATGCATGCTGGATAGCGGTCGATGAGTGGAGTAATAGTAGTAGATGCAGTATCGTTTCGGTCTACTTGTCTCAGACGTGATGCCTATATACATGTTCATACCTAGATAACCTCATAACTATGCTCAATTCTGTCAATTGCTCAACAGTAATTTGTTCACCCACCGTAGAATACTTATGCTCTTGAGAGAAGCCACTAGTGAAATCTATGGCCCCCGGGTCTATTCTCATCATATTAATCTCCATCACTTTATTTATTTGCTTTGCCTTTACTTTTTACTTTGAATCTTTATACCAAAAATACCAAAAATATTATCTCTACCAGATCTCACTCTCGTAAGTGACCATGAAGGGATTGACAACCCCTAATAGTGTTGGTTGCGAGTAGCTATCGTTTTGTGCAGGTACGAGGGACTTGCGCGTGACCTCCTACTGGATTGATACCTTGGTTCTCAAAAACTGAGGGAAATACTTACGCTACTGTGCTGCATCATCCTCTCCTCTTCGGGGGAAACCAACGCAAGCTCGAGACGTAGCAAGAAGGATTTCTGGCGCCGTTGCCGGGGAGGCTTACACAAAAGTCAACATACCAAGTACCCATCACAATCCCTACTATCGCATTACATTATTTGCCATTTGCCTCTCGTTTTCCTCTCCCCCACTTCACCCTTGCCGTTTTATTCGCCCTCTCTTTCCCAATCTCCTCCTCTTTTTCCCTTTGCCTTTTGTTTGCTCGTGTGTTAGTTTGCTTGCTTGTCATCATGTCTAATTCCTTATCCGTTCCTATGTCTCCCGAGTTTGAAGTTCTACACTTCAAGCAAAGGCAAGGAGAAAACTTAAAAGATGCTTGGTATAGGATGATGGAATCTTATCATAAGTGCACCCTAGAGGTGAACTTTAGAATTCTTCTTCGCAATTTTTATGTTGGGTTAAATATGGCACATAGACAACTCTTGGATTGCATCGCCAAGGGAAATTTCATTGAGATTGATCCCAGTATTGCCCATGAAATTATAAAGGGAATAGTGGGAACACTACCCCAAAAGGGAGGATCCCATCCTACCCAAGAAGAAACCCAAGTGTTTGGGAAGATTTTCGAAGTAACAAAAATTTAACAAAAGTCTCTTGAGCCTCTTAAAAGTGTTAGTGGAAATCTTCATCGCATGAATATGTTGATTACTCTTTGTAATAAGCGGTTGGATTCTTTAGATCTAAAAATTTCCGAGTATGAAGGGAAGCGGAAAGAAACCCCCGGATTCGAGCATGACTCCGCTAAAAAACTAAAAATTAAAGATGGCAATACCTAAATCTATCCTTGCTTTTATGCCTAGCTAAGGGCGTTAAACGATAGCGCTTGTTGGGAGGCAACCCAATTTTTTTGTGTTTTTTGTTTTTGCTTCTGTTTAGGAATAAATAATCCATCTACCTTATGTTTGGATGTGGTTTTATGTTTTAATTAGTGTTTGTGCCAAGTAGGACCTATAGGATAACCTACGATGATAGTTGATTTGATTCTGCTGAAAAATAGAAACTTTGCACGCACGAATTTAGTTATGATAAATCACAGGAACGTGATTTTGTGTTTATTCTTTTTTCTTATGATCAATAAACAAATTGTCCAGGACTTCCTATTTTGGTAGAATTTTTAGGGTTCCAGAAGTTTGCGTTAGTTACAGATTGCTACAGACTGTTCTGTTTTTGACAGATTCTGTTTTTCGTGTGTTGTTTGCTTATTTTGACGAATCTATGGCTAGTAAGATAGTTTATGATCCATAGAGAAGTTGGAATACAGTAGGTTTAACACCAATATAAATAAAGAATGATTTCATTACAGTACCTTGAAGTAGTCTTTTGTTTTCTTTCTCTAACGGAGCTCATGAGATTTCTGTTGAGTTTTGTGTTGTGAAGTTTTCAAGTTTTGGGTGAATTCTTTTGATGGATTATGGAACAAGGAGTGGCAAGAGCCTTAGCTTGGGTATGCCCATGGCACCCCCAAGATAATCCAAGGACACCAAAAAGTCAAAGCTTGGGGATGCCCCGGAAGGCATCCCCTCTTTCGTCCACTTCCATCGGTAATTTACTTGGAGCTATATTTTTATTCACCAACATGATATGTGTTTTGCTTGGAGCGTCTTGTATTATTTGTGTATTTGCTTGTTAGTTTACCACAATAATCCTTGCTGTACACATATTTTTAGAGGGCCATACATGAATTGGAATTTGTTAGAATACTCTTTGTGCTTCACTTATATCTTTTGAGCTTGATAGTTTTGCTCATAGCGCTTCACTTATGTCTTTTGAGCGTGATAATTTTTGCTCTAGTGCTTCACTTAAATCTTTTAGAGCATGGTGGTAGATTTGTTTTAAAGAAACTTGATCTCTCATGCTTCACTTAGATTATTTTGAGAGTCATTAATAGCATGGTAATTTGCTTAATGTTAATATACTTGGTATTCAAGATATGTGAAACTTTCTTTTGAGTGCGTTGAATACTAAGATAAGTTTGATGCTTGATAATTGTTTTGAGATATGGAGGTGATAATATCAAAGTCGTGCTAGTTGAATAGTTGTGAATTTGAGAAATACTTGTGTTGAAGTTAGCAAATCCCGTAGCATGCACGTATGGTTAAAGTTGTGTAACAAATTTGAAACATGAAGTGTACCTGGCTTGTGCATCCTTATGAGTGGCGGTCGGGGACGACCGGTGGTCTTTTCCTACCAATATATCCTCCTAGGAGCATGCGCGTAGTACTTGATTTTTGATGACTTCTAAATTTTTGCAATAAGTATATGAGTTCTTTTGACTAATGTTGAGTCCATGGATTATACGCACTCTCACCTTTTCGCCTTTGCTAGCCTCTTCGGTACCGTGCATTGCCCTTTCTCACCTTGAGAGTTGGTGCAAACTTTGCCGGTGCATCCAAACCCCGTGATACGATACGCTCTATCACACATGAACCTCCTATTATCTTCCTCAAAACAGCCACCATACCTACCTATCATGGCATTTCCATAGCCATTCCGAGATATATTGCCATGCAACTTCCACCATCATCATCGTGACATGCATTACTTTTGTCATATTGCCATTGCATGATCATGTAGTTAACATCATATTTGTGGCAAAGCCACCATGCATTATTTTCCATACATGTCACTCTTGATTCATTGCACCATCCCGGTACACCGCCGGAGGCATTCATATAGAGTCATATCTTGTTCTAAGTTTCGAGTTGTAATCCTTATGTTGTAATCAATAGAAGTGTGATGATCATAATTATTAGAGCATTGCCAAAAAAGGGAGAAAGGCCAAAAAAAGGCCCAAAAAAAGGGCAATGCTACTATCTCTTTTTCCACACTTGTGCTTCAAAGTAGCACCTTGTTCTTCATGTAGTGAGTCTCATATATTGTGCTTCAAAGTAGCACCATGTTTTTCATATAGTGAGTCTCATAAGTTGTCTTGTTCATACTAGTGAGAATTTTTCATTATAGAACTTGGCTTGTATATTCCTACGATGGGCTTCCTCAAAAATGCCCTAGGTCTTCATGAGCAAGCAAGTTGGATGCACACCCACTAGTTTTCTTTTCTTGAGCATTCATAGCTCTAGTGCATCCGTTGCATGGCAATCCCTACTCCTTGCATTAACATCAATCGATGGGCATCTCCATAGCTCATTGATTAGCCTCGTTGATGTGAGACTTTCTCCTTTTTTGTCTTCTCCACACAATCGCCATCATCATATTCTATTCCACCCATAGTGCTATATCCATGGCTCACGCTCATGTATTGCGTGAAGGTTGAAAAAGTTTGAGATTATTTAAGTATGAAACAATTGCTTGGCTTGTCATCGGGGGTATAGAAGTTGGGAACATCTTTGTGTGACGAAAAGGAAACATAGCCTAACTATATGATTTTGTAGGGATGAACTTTCTTTTGCCATGCTATTTTGAGAAGACATGATTACTTTGATTAGTATGCTTGAAGTATTATTATTCCTATGTCAATATGAACGTTTGTCTTGAATCTTTCGGATCTGAATATTCATACCATGATTAAGAAGATTTACATTGAAATTATGCCAAAGTATCACTCCGCATCAAAAATTCTCTTTTTATCATTTACCTACTCGAGGACGAGCAGGAATTAAGCTTGGGGATGTCTGATACGTCTCCAACGTATCTATAATTTTTGATTGCTCCATGCTACTTTATCTACTGTTTTGGACTATAATGGGCTTTATTTTCCACTTTTATATTATTTTTGGGACTAACCTATTAACCGGAGGCCCAGCCCAGAATTGCTGTTTTTTGCCATTTTCAGTATTTCGAAGAAACAGAATATCAAACGGAGTCCAAACGGAATGAAACCTTCGGGAATGAGATTTACTCATCAGATAAGACCCAGGAGACTTGGACCCTCCGTCAAGAAAGCCACGAGGCGGTCACGAGGGTGGAGGGCGTGCCCTCCCCCCTGGGCGCGCCCCCTACATCGTGGGCCCCTCGGAGCTCCACTGACGTACTCCTTCCTCATATATATACCTACGTATCCCCGAACGATCAAAACAGAAGCCAAAAACCTAATTCCACTGCCGCAACCTTCTGTATCCACGAGATCCCATCTTGGGGCCTGTTCCGGAGCTCCGCCGGAGGGGGCATCCACCATGGAGGGCTTCTACATCAACACCATAGCCCCTCCGATGAAGTGTGAGTAGTTTACTTCAGACCTTCGGGTCCATAGCTAGTAGCTAGATGGCTTATTCTCTCTTTTTGGATCTCAATACAATGTTCTCCCCCTCTCTCGTGGAGATCTATTCGATGTAATCTTCTTTTTGTGGTGTGTTTGTTGAGACCGATGAATTGTGGGTTTATGATCCAGCTTATCTATGAATAATATTTGAATCTTCTCTGAATTCTTTTATGTATGATTGAGTTATCTTTGCAAGTCTCTTTGAATTATCCGTTTGGTTTGGCCAACTAGATTGGTAGTTCTTGCAATGGGAGAAGTGCATGGATTTGGGTTCAATCTTGTGGTGTCCTTACTCAGTGACAGAAAGAGTTGCAAGGCACGTATTGTATTGTTGCCATCGAGGATAACAAGCTGGGGTATTTATCATATTGCATGAATTTATTCCTCTACATCATGTCATCTTGCTTAAGGCGTTACTCTGTTTTTAACTTAATACTCTAGATGCATGCTGGATAGCGGTCGATGAGTGGAGTAATAGTAGTAGATGCAGAATCGTTTCGGTCTACTTGTCTCGGACGTGATGCCTATATACATGATCATACCTAGATAACCTCATAACTATGCTCAATTTTGTCAATTGCTCAACAGTAATTTGTTCACCCACCGTAGAACACTTATGCTCTTGAGAGAAGCCACTAGTGAAATCTATGGCCCCCGGGTCTATTCTCATCATATTAATCTCCGTCACTTTATTTATTTGCTTTGCCTTTACTTTTTACTTTGCATCTTTATACCAAAAAGACCAAAAATATTATCTCTATCAGATCGCACTCTCGTAAGTGACCGTGAAGGGATTGACAACCCCTAATCGCGTTGGTTGCGAGTAGCTATCGTTTTGTGCTGGTACGAGGGACTTGCGCGTGACCTCCTACTGGATTGATACCTTGGTTCTCAAAAACTGAGGGAAATACTTACGCTACTGTGCTGCATCATCCTCTCCTCTTCGGGGAAAACCAACGCAAGCTCGAGACGTAGCAACCTCCGCGGTGCAAGGCAAATTAAATTTGGGCTTCTCCTCTTCTTCCTTTTGTTTTTCCTTAGAGCTTCGGCTCGACGAGCCCCTCAAAAGCCTCTTCATTATTTCAAGGAACAATCTCCCCAAGCAGTTTTGCGAGAGGTGCTTTGAGCAAGGAGATCGGAAATCACAGCAAAAGAGGCTGGAACACGAGCTTGAGTTGGTTTTTCAGGTTTGTGCGAGACAGAGGAAGAAGATGGGTGCAGGGATAAGTGGAGTAGGGCCACCGTGGGCCCACGAGGCAGGGGGCGCACCCTCCACCCTCGTGGCCAGGTGGCAGCTCCCCCCGCGGTAATTTTTGCATAGTAAATCCTCAAATATTCCCGAAAAAATCATATTAAATTGGCATGGCATTCTGAGGACTTTTATTTTCGGGATATTTTTATATTGCACGGATAAGTCAGGAGACAGACAGAAAAATATTATTTTACTTTATTTCTACTAAATAACAGAAAATATAAAGAGGGTACAGAAGGTTGTGCTTCTAGTTTCATCCATCTCGTGATCATCAAAATGGACCCACTAACAAGGTTGATCAAGTCTTGTTAACAAACTCATTCCGATAATCATGGAACCGGAGAAATTTCGAATAACATTATGTTACCTCAACGGGGATATGGACATCCCCAATAATAAGAATATCATACTTTTTCTTGACAGTAGGGAGAGGAAATTCAAAACCTCCAAATATAATCGATGAAACTTTTCCAATAGAGTTGATACTATAAACTTGAGGTTGTTTCCTCGGAAAATGTACCGTGTGCTCATTGCCATTAACATGAAAAGTGACATTGCCTTTGGTGCAATCAATAACAGCCCCTGCAGTATTAAGAAAAGGTCTTCCAAGAATAATAGACATACTATCATCCTCGGGAATATCAAGAATAACAAAGTCCGTTAAAATAGTAACGTTTGCAACCACAACAGGCACATCCTCACAAATACCGACAGGTATAGCAGTTGATTTATCAGCCATTTGCAAAGATATTTCAGTAGGTGTCAACTTATTCAAGTCAAGTCTACAATATAAAGAGAGAGGCATAACACTAACACCGGCTCCAAGATCACATAAAGCAGTTTTAACATAACTTCTTTTAATGGAGCATGGTATAGTAGGCACTCCGGGATCTCCAAGTTTCTTTGGTATTCCACCCTTAAAAGTGTAATTAGCAATCATGGTGGAAATTTCAGCTTCAGGTATCTTTCTTTTATTAGTAATAATATCCTTCATATACTTAGCATAAGGATTTGTTTTGAGCACATCAGTTAATCGCATACGCAAAAAGATGGGTCTAATCATTTCAGCAAAGCGCTCAAAATCCTCATCATCCTTTTTCTTGGATGGTTTAGGAGGAAAAGGCATGGGTTTCTAAACCCATGGTTCCCTTTCTTTACCGTGTTTCCTAGCAACAAAATCTCTTTTGTCATAACGTTGATTCCTTGATTGTGGGTTATCAAGATCAACAGCAGGTTCAACTTCTACATCATTATCATTACTAGGTTGAGCATCAACATGAACATTATCATTAACATTATCACTAGGTTCATGTTCATCACTTGATTGTGTTTCAGCATCAGAAACAGAGATGTCATTTGGATTCTCAGGTGGTTCAGCAATAGGTTCACTAGAAGTTTGCAAAGTCCTATCATTTTTCTTTTTCTTCCTCTTAGAAGAACTAGGTACATCAATATTGTTTCTCTGAGAATCTTGCTCGATTCTCTTAGGGTGGCCTTCAGGATACAAAGGTTCCCGAGTCATTCTACCAGTTCTAGTAGCCACTATAACAACATAATCATTTTTCTTACTATTCATTTCATCAAGCACTTCTTTCTGAGCTTTAAGTACTTGTTCTACTTGAGTGGTAACCATAGAAGCATGTTTGCTAACAAGTTTAAGTTCACCTCTAATATCAGCCATATAATCACTTAAGCGTTTAATCATAAAGGTATTCTGTTTTAATTGTCTACCAAAGTAAGCATTAAATTCATCTTGCTTAAACATAAAGTCATCAAACTCATCCAAGCACTGACTAGCAATTTTGGTAGGAGGGACTTTAGCTTTATCATACCTATAGAGAGAGTTTACCTTTACTACCTGTGTCGGGATATCGGGAGGTTCTTCAGTAAATAAGTAATTGAGATCATATACTTCTTCAACAGGCGGTAAATTAAGACCATGTATTTCTTCAATAGGAGGTAAATTCTTAACATCTTCATCTTTAATACCTTTTTCTTTCATAGATTTCTTTGCCTCTTGCATATCTTCGGGACTGAGAAATAGAACACCTCTCTTCTTCGGAGTGGGTTTAGGAATAGGTTCAGTAATTGGCTCAGGAGCTAGCTCGGGAGGTGCCCAATTATTTTCATTTGCCAACATATTATTCAATAGAATTTCAGCGTCATCCGGTGTTCTTTCCCTGAAAAGAGAACCAGCACAACTATCCAGGTAATCTCTGGAAGCATCGGTTAGTCCATTATAAAAGATATCAAGTATTATAGGTTTCTTAAGAGGATGATCAGGCAAAGCATTAAGTAGCTTGAGAAGCCTCCCCCAAGCTTGTGGGAGACTTTCTTCTTCAATTTGCACAAAATTATATATATCCCTCAAAGCAGCTTGTTTCTTATGAGCAGGGAAATATTTAGCAGAGAAGTAATAAATCATATCCTGGGGGCTTTGCACACAACCAGGATCAAGAGAATTAAACCATTTCTTAGCAACACCCTTTAATGAGAATGGAAATATTTTGAGTAAATAAAGGTAGCGCGATCTCTCATTATTAGTAAACAGGGCAGCTATATCATCTAACTTACGAAGATGTGCCACAACAGTTTCAGATTCATAGCCATAAAAAGGATCAGATTCAACCAAAGTAATTATATCTGGATCAACAGAAAAATCATAATAATCCTGATCAGGAACACAGATAGGTGAAGTAGCAAAAGCAGGGTCGGGTCTCATCCTATCTCTAAAAGATTCTTTACTCCACTTAACTAGCAACCTCTTACGTTCAAGACTATCCTGGCAAGCAAGAACAACTTCAATAGATTCAGCATTAAAAAGATAACCCTCAGGAATAGCAGGCATATTTTCATCATCACTAACATCATCGTGTTCAGTTTCAATAATTTCTCTTTCTCTCCTAGAAATTTGTTCATCTAGAAATTCACCAAGGGGCACGGTAGTATCAAGCATAGAAGTAGTTCCATCATAAGTATCATGCATAGCAGAAGTGGCATCATCAATAACATGCGACATATCAGAATCAATAGCAGTAGTAGGTTTAGGTGTCGCAAACTTACTCATAACAGAAGGAGAATCTAGTGCAAGGCTAGATGGCAATCCCTTACCTCCCCTCGTAGTTGAGGGCAAAATAGTAGTTCGATCATCTTTCAAGTTCTTCATAGTGTCCAACAGATATAAATCCCAAGTGACTCAAAGAATAGAGCTATGCTCCCCGGCAACAGCCCCAGAAAAAGGTCTTGATAACCCACAAGTATAGGGGATCGCAACAGTTTTCGACGGTAGAGTATTCAACCCAAATTTGTTGATTCGACACAAGGGGAGCCAAAGAATATTCTCAAGTATTAGCAGCTGAGTTGTCAATTCAACCACACCTGGAAACTTAATATCTGCAGCTAAGTGTTTAGTAGTAAAGTAATATGATAGTGGTGGTAACGGTAACAAAGTAAAGACAGCAAAAGTAATGTTTTTGGTATTTTTGTAGTGATTGTAACAGTAGCAATGGAAAACTAAATAAGCGTAAACTAGTATATGGAAAACTCGTAGGCACCGGATCAGTGATGGATAATTATGCCGGATGTGGTTCATCATGTAACAGTCATAACATAGGGTGACACAGAACTAGCTCCAATTCATCAATGTAATGTAGGCATGTATTCCGAATATAGTCATACATGCTTATGGAAAAGAACTTGCATGACATCTTTTGTCCTACCCTCCCGTGGCAGCGGGGTCCTATTAGAAACTAAGGGATATTAAGGCCTCCTTTTAATAGAGAACCGGAACAAAGCATTAGCACATAGTGAATACATGAACTCCTCAAACTATGGTCATCACCGGGAGTGGTCCCAATTATTGTCACTTCGGGGTTGCTGGATCATAACACATAGTAGGTGACTATAGACTTGCAAGATAGGATCTAGAACACACATATATTCATGAAAACATAATAGGTTCAGATCTGAAATCATGGCACTCGGGCCCTAGTGACAAGCATTAAGCATAGCAAATTCATAGCAACATCAATCTCAGAACATAATGGATACTAGGGATCAAACCCTAACAAAACTAACTCGATTACATGATAAATCTCATCCATCCCATCACCATCCAGCAAGCCTATGATGCAATTACTCACGCACAGTGGTGAGCATCATGAAGTTGGTGATGGAGGATGGTTGATGATGACGACGGCGACGAATCCCCCTCTCCGGAGCCCCGAACGGACTCCAGATCAGCCCTCCCAAGAGAGATTAGGGCTTGGCGGCGGCTCCGTATTGTAAAACGTGATGAAACTTTCTCTTTGATTTTTTTCTCCCCGAGAGCCAATATATGGAGTTGGAGTTGGCGTCGGAGGGCCACCAGGGGGCCCATGAGGTAGGGGGGCGCACCCAGGGGGGAGGGGTGCGCCCCCCACCCTCGTGAACAGGGTGTGTCCCCCCTGGTCTTCATCTTTGGCGAGGATTTTTTATTATTTATTCTAAGATATTCCGTGGAGTTTCAGGTCATTCCGAGAACTTTTGTTTTCTGCACATAAAACAATACCATGGCAATTTTGCTAAAAACGACGTCAGTCCGGGTTAGTTCCATTCAAATCATACAAGTTAGAGTCCAAAACAAGGGCAAAAGTGTTTCGAAAAGTAGATACGATGGAGACGTATCAGTCCACTAGTGGGACAAGAGAAGCACCATCACCTATGTTACCTTTGAAGCGTCGCTCATGTGTTGTAGGTGAGGTGTCAAAGATCCACTCGTTGTTATCTTCATCTTGATGGAACCATGTGGGGGGGCATCATCATCCACCATGGCCATCGTTGTCTCCATTGGAGGGATGGACTCGTCGATGATAGGCATGTCGTCATGTAGGAGACCTAGCACCAAAGAAGAAAACACACTCGGAGTAGAGGTTAAGTCGTGAGAAATCATAGTGTCCTCACGTGCCCTCTCAACTACCTCACTCACTAAGTGTTGTGGCTCACTCACTCCCTCTTGGATGCTCTCACTCGTATGGTTGGTGGAGTCACTCAAATGGCTCTCAACCTCACATAGGGTGTGTGGCATGCTCTCATGTGTGGGGCTAGTGGTGGTCACACTCATCCTCTCATAGGAAATATACTCCAAGTCACATATGGTGGAGTCACTCATGTCACTCATGTGGTAGTGGCTCTCCTCACATGGGATTTGGGGCATCTCTTCATATGTGGGTGTCGGAGAGATGTTGGTGCCAATGTCTCCATGCTCAACGTTTATCGCCGCCTTGGTTGAAAGGATAGTCCCATGCTCAACCTTCTCGCCGTTGTTGCCGTGGATGAAGGCCGAAGATGGCACATCATCACTCTTGCCTCCAAAGATGGAAGCATCATCCTTGCTCGCCACCGTGTCGCTCGCCTTTAAAGCTTGCTCCTTGAGGGTCTCCATAGTTGTACTCGTCACCGCATCGTCTTGAAAAAGAGTCGAAGTAGACTCGGCGTCATCAATGCCGCAAAGAGGGATGGCGATGGAGTCGAACTTGGGAGCGTAGTCTTGGAGCTTGTCGGTCTTGGACAACGTGGTGGTACTAGCCTCACGCTCTCCGTCCTTGAGGTTGGTCTTCGATAAGTGTGCTTGGGGTGGAGAAGTCTTGGCCTTCATAAGTTCTTGTTCCGCCTTGAGAGCGCCAATGTAGTTGTTGTCGAGGGACTTGTAGTTCTCGAGGAAGATAATCTTGGAGATGTCGTTGTTCAATCCCATCATGAAGTAGAACTTCATCCAAATGGGGTTGTCCACACCGGCTCATCGCAAGGCTGTCTTCATCTCGAGGAAGTACTCGTCGAGGGACTTGGATCCTTGGATGGTGTCCTCCAATTGGCGTTGAAGATGTTCCGTGTAGGTGGAAGGCAAAAACGCTCGCCGCATAGCTTTCTTCATCTTGGGCCAACTCGTGATGAAGGTCGTCGAAGGTGTATGAAGCCACCATGTCGATGCGTAATCGTGGAAGGTACTTGAGGCACGCTTCACTTGGTCTTCGGAATGGACTTGATGTAGCTTGAGGTAGTCGTCCATCTTGCACTCCCACTCGAGATACTCCTCGGGGTCTTGAGTCCCATAGAAAGGAAGCTCGTGGTCGGTGTCGAGGTCGTAGTAGCTCGTGGAAGTCGCGGACTTGAGCTTGGGGAGCTTCTCTTGATGTAGCACTCGTTTCGCGATGAAGTGGTTCTTGGAGACAAAGCCGGAATCATCACCTTGCTCCTCGAAAAGTGGGTTCGACAACGAGCTTGGCCTATCCATCCTAACCAAGCGGGGTGAGTAGGAAAGTGAGAGAACAATACCAAAGTTACCTTCTCCGAGGATTGAAGATGTAACAAGTGTCACTCAATGTAATGCCACAATAGGAGAATTGGAACCGGGTTTGTTTCTCACACCTACAAGTAAGAGGCTTATGGAGTAGCTCGGTTAGGAAATTTCAAGCAAATGTTAGTCAAGATATTGATAAGGTTGAGAAGGTTCACAAAAATGCAAGTAAAGCAAATAGATCAAACCCAAAGGTATCACTAGGTACACACGCACGGAAGATAGATGGGATCCGCACAACCAAGGGGTGAGCTCAAAATGTGCAACCACAGAAAATGCTCTTGTTGTGCGAATGCTCGAGAGACACTAGCTCGATTGCTCAAATGGGCAAGATACGCTTGTGCACCTACCTATGAGAGAACCGTGCCGTCTTCAATCCCAACTATGGTATAGATGCAATGACCAAGATGATATAGGTATGCAAATGGCTCAACTCTATTGCTTACAAGCTCTTTGTTTCTCCTCTTTTGCTTAAAAGATTTTCTTCTCTCTTTTTTTATGCTTGATGCTCGAGCCGAGTATGATATGAGGCAAGTATGTATGATATGCACGGGAGAGACTTATGGCACTAAGATGATAACATGATCACTACGGTGCACAAAAAGCGTGGCCCGACAATTCTCAACTTGCTAGTCTCAATGGGTAAGCGACACAAAGTGGCTCGGGCTATCAATGCAAAAGCAAGGTAAGGAGTAAGTGTCGTCGAGGTTACCGTCCTTTCTTACGGTTAGCGATGAAGATGACTCCGAGTCGATGATGGTGACGAAGATGTCACACGCTCCTAAGTAGCCGAAACACCTTAGGAAACGGAAATGTCAACACAAAATCGGGCAAATGCGGAAGGTTGGTGTTTTTGTGATGATTTTTTGGATGGGGGTTAATGGTGGTGGTAGTGGGATGAGTGGATGGGGGATGTCAAGAGCTTCTAAACGAGCTAAAGAACACGAAAACCGGACTTGGGAGGTGGAAATTATGGCCAAAACGGTGTTGGAAGTGGGCTGATTTGGGGGGGTGCGGGCACCCAGGGTGTGAGGTGCGGGTGCCCGGGGGTGGCTGGGCGCGGTGCGGGTGCCCGGGGGTTCGAGGTGCGGGCACCCGGTGTTCTTCGGGAAGGGCGGAAAAATTGGGAAAACGCAAAATTCCGCGAATTTCGTGGTGGGAAGGGTGGGGATTGTTGGGAGGGGCTAGATCCACTTGCCAAACATCAAATCCATGGACCAAAACAACCAAATCTGACAAGATCCAACAAATTGCAAGAAAAATTTTGGGGGCTATTTTTGTGGGGATTTTCGGATTTGGACGAAAAACAACAAAATCAAGCTAGCAAATTGGGGGGATGGGACTCCAAGATGTGAATAAACCTTGCTCATGATACCAAGATGTTGTAGGGTCAAACCCTAGGAAGGATCTTTTCACACTTGGAGGGGGAAAATGAGGAAAACACTCAAGAACACCAAGAACAAAACTCTCAAACAAACCCAAATATCACATCCACTAGAGTAGCATACATGAGATCCACAAGATTACAAGATCAATACAAGGAGAGTAGCACTTGGTAAATTCTTCCCACTATGTGAGGTCTTGACGATCTTCTCCAATAGGAGGCCTTGACAATCCAATGGATTCTTCCCTAGGTGGGGGCTTGATCTCCTAAGAGGAGGGGATACAAGGAGCAAAGGCTCACAATGTTTAGTCTAATCTTTGCTATCCTTCCAAATGAGCTAGGGGATGGATATATAAAGCCTAGGGACGAAGTGTGTGTGAGAGAGGGGGGTACATGGGCCAAAAGGCCAAAAGCACACGGGCAGTTCCGGAGGTGTCCGGGCACCCGGGGCCAAGGGACCGGGCACCCGGACCGGTCAGAGGGGGTCACCCAGTTCGGCCGGGCACCCGGGGCGAGAGGGGCCGGGCACCCGGCCTGGACAGGGGCCGGCTGGGAGGTGGCCGGGCACCCGGGGCTACGCCAGGAGGCCGGCTGGGATGGGCCGGGCACCCAGGGGGCCAAGGCCCGGGCACCCGGGGGTGCGGCTGGAGGCTGGGCCAGGGGGGCCAGGCACCCGGCGGGAGAGGACCGGGCACCCGGGCCAGCCAGGGAGGCCGCGGCCTTGGTGGTTGGAGGTGGCCGGGCACCCGGGTCCTTTGGTGGCCGGGCAACCGGAGTGGTCCGTGCCCTCCGTTGCTCCGTTCTTCTCGTTCCCTCGCTGCTCTTCCTTCTCCATGGTTGGTTGAATCTCCGTCCTCGCGTCCTCCCGGTCATCTCCTTGGTACCTAACAAGGCACAACGTTTCTATTTGAGGTAGGCCTCGATTCTCATGTGAATTCGAATGATGTTCGAAGAGGAAAGAGTTCACCTCGTTCTCAATGGCGCGTGCGCGGGCTCTTGTCATTTGTCCTCTTGGTGTTTGCGGTGGTGATGGAGTGTCGGTGCGAATAGTTGAGGGATGCTCCGCATCATATAGTGTGTCGTGAAGCACTAGCAGTAGCCGAAAACCTCTCTATGCAGAATTTTTCCGGTGGCGTGTGATTGCAGACCGATGGTAGTTGACATACCTCTGTACAGAAACCCAACCTCTCTCTGTGTAGCTAGTAATCTTTATTTTTTCTTGAAAAAGCTAGTCTTCTTTCTTTTGAGGAAATTTCCTTTAAGAAAATTAGTCTTCAATGAAAGATGGGCCCTGGCCCGAAGTTTGGAGGGACGAGCCAATCAACCAAATAATAATCGAAGCAGAAGTATGACCCAAAATGCGAACCAATATGTGGTTGGATGGTTAGAGGGACAGTGGTATCCCAAGTCCTGGTGCGCGCATTATTCCTGAATTTATTTCACGATTTCCGGCAATACGCTTTCAGTGGAAGGAGATGTTCCCATCGACGACGAGACGCCTACGGTGACTTCGTAAATCTCAAGATGATATGCCGACTCAGTCTCTCGAAGGTGCTCATAGGGATAGGGTGTACATGCGTGTTTATAGGGATAAGTGTATGCGCGTATATGTATATGAGCGTTTGCGTCTGTACTGTGTAAAAAAAGGGGGTATGTCTAGGACACATCTACATGTGACATAGTTATGTCACATCTAAACTGATGTCCAATCTGTTTGTGGTTTATTTATTTTTTGTCCTAAATTTTTTTGTTTCTTATTGCTGCATTATATATTGAGAGGTTAGATGTGACATTCTTAAAAACATCTACCTACTAGTATATGTGAATTAGACAAACCGTAAAATAAATTTAGTATGATCCAAAACGAATATCCAATTCTGAGCTCGGGCTCATCTGCACCTGCTCAAGAAACAATTCATAAAAAAATTCAAAAAACCCTAGATTATTTGGTGCGTGAGGTGCGTTCCAAATTTCAGAGCATTTGAACATTTAAGTAGCTCTCAGCAAAAAAAAAGTCAGAACAATACATGAATAGTACACTATTTAACAGACCCTAAATTTGTCTTTTTTTCCAAGAGCTACTCAGTCGTCCAAATAATTTGAAATTTAGAGCGGATCACACACCAAATTATCTACCAGGAAAAAAAAGATTTTTTTTGAATTTTTCTAGTACTTGTTTTGATTTTTTTATTAAGTGCAGGTGCAGATGATACTGGGAGGCAAAACGCCTCGCTCGATCCAAAACACCCGCTCCCGGGGCTTGGGTTCTTCGTGCGGCTCTGGGAGTTTCGCCTTCCCCTCGCCTGTTAGGGTTACGCCGTCGCCCCGGCCTACGCCGACTGGATTCAACGGGGTGCGGGCGGACGCTGGAGAAGAAGGTCTCCTAGGGCCTCGCCGCCGAATGGATCCCGCCGCAAAGCGGGTCGCCCCAGGCAGCAAATGGACCAGAGACCCGCAGCTCGGGGACCTCGTCCTCGCCAAGGTCAAGGGCTACCCTTACTGGCCAGCCAAGGTCCAGCCTACACCCCTGCCATGCCTTCTACCTAGGGTTTTCTTCCCCCATAGCTAGCCAGTTCCCTCCCTCTCTGCTTCTTTCTTGGCCACAACTCTGCCTGCCTTTTTTTTTTTCAAAAAGAGGGGAACGCCTGAATCTTGATATGTCGATGACACTGACCGTGTGCTTCAGTCTTGGGGGCTAATGCTTCTTGTCTTATGCAGGTGTGCAGGCCGGAGGATTGGAAGCTGCAGCCTTCTCCGCGCAAGTTCTTCGTAGTCTTCTTCGGCGCCAAAGATATGTAGGACCGTCCTCTTGCTCATCAGTTACCACTTGCCAGCTCCTTAACTCGCCATGTTTAACTGTGTTCTAACTGCCAGTTATCACCGTGGATGACTTATCGGATACACAAATGCCACATGGCTCCGTGCTCTTGATAGATGCACCACTTCATACTTGTTTTTTTTTTTTTGTACCGCGCATGTTCTGAGAATCATCTAGCACCTGCACAAAAACTAATTAGTTGAGATCACGCACAGGAGACACTAAAACTTTCTTGTAGATATTTAGTTATTTATCCCCAATTTATTACCTCGCTAAGTTCATCTGTGTCGAGGCACGCCGTCTGTCATAAGTAGTTAACTATCTTTGGGAACATTAGTACGTCTGCTATAGTGAGAATATATTTCTTATTTTTTGGGAAGATGGATTTTTACGTACTAATTCTTGAAAGATGGAAAAATAGATGAGTACAGTATATCTAAGGCCTCCACCACCACACTGTGATCAGAAGGCGGAGCGATCATTTCATTCTAATTTAGACTTTTCAGTTTTCATTCTTCCTATTTTGTTTTACCAGAGTGTTACTTCATCTGCCCTTATGTCTATACTAAATATCCATATGGTGTACAAGTTTAAGTCGTGCGAGTATTGGCTCCACCAATGATCTAAGCTTGCACATTGTTGTGCAAGGTCAGTCTAGGGGGTATAATTATTCATAGAGCGAAAGATGAAAGTATAGTAATTTTACTTTAGTTGATTTCCAAAGTTCACACTCTTGATTTCTAATTTGATTAGTCTTTTTGATTATTCATAAGTACTCTTGACCACTCCTACGGCCTTTAATCTTTCAAATAGTAAAAATGAGAACTTTTTTAGTTGTATTGTATCCTAGCCTGTGCAGCAAACTTAACTAAAAATGTTGATTATTTTGTTCTATTTAAATTCTGGTAGGTAATGTGGTTCGTTCGGTGATCCTTCGTGACGCCACCCGTGCCTAGTTTTCCTTACTAGTTCACCGTCGGAGTCGGAGCTCTGCTGTCTAGTATGGATTGTATGGAGTGTTGTGCTGCAGCTTTTGGCTGTTTTTTTTCTTTTTTCTTTGATCTTCGGATCCTCTGGTCCTAGGACCTTCACCACCTTGTTGTTTTCCGTTGCTTCCTGCTATTACTTTCAATTTTTATTTTTATTTTGGTGCTAATAGAATAACTAAATTACTCAATCTGTTTGATTCAGTCGGTTGCTGTAGCATATAAGGTGCTTTCTACGTGAAGCATTTCTTTAATTGCTTTAAAACCATGTAACCATTTCGTCTGGATACGATATTGGTTTGTTGCCATTGCTGTCTTCGACATCTTTTGTAGGTTGAAGTATAAGTAATGCATGGTTGCTAATGAATGAATATCTTCTACAGTGCTCATGTAGCCTTGCAATATCTCTTGCCATTTACAGAAGAGGTGAAGAGTGACTTGGTAAATCAAGCTCGAGAGAAACGATTCCCGGTAAGACATGCGAAGGGTCTTGAAGAAGCCTTGGTGGAGATACTCGAGGCCTATGATGAACTGGCAAAATCATCTGAAATTGCCAATGGTTTGTTGCCAGATCAAAGTCTTGATCCCGTTGGAAAACCTACAGAGCCCCTTGTAAAAACACGTGATGGTGGTGGGACTCCTAAACTGGAACAACTGCCAAAGTCATCTGAATCTGCCAATGGTTTGTTGCCTGATCCAACTCTTGGTCTGATTGAAAAACCTACAGAGTCCCTTGTAAAGACACGTGACGATGGTGGCACTCCGAAACTGGCGCAACTTCCAAAATCATCTGAAACCGCCAATGTTTTGTTTCCTGATCAAATTCCTGATCCGATTGAAAAACATACAGAGCCCCTTGTAAAGCGACCTGCTGATGGTGGGACTCTAAAACTGGAACAAACTGATGATTTCCAGAAGAGGTACTCGAGCCTCAATAGAAGAAAAAAGAGAGTTCCGTTTGCTGCCATTGAAGAGAGGAACTTGGAGGATCCCTATGGCATACCAAAATGCATTGCTGCGCTTGAAGGATTGCCGGAGTTGCAAATGGAAGATATACTAAAAGCAGCTGACCTCTTCATGGATAACAAGGGCAACAGAGAAGTCTTCCTCTCTTTTTCCAGTAGCGCATTGCGGCTTGGCTGGTTAAGAAGAAAAATTCACAACACCAGTGAAATGGCTGGTTAAGAAGAAACATTCAGTACACCTTGTGAAATGGCCAGTTAAGAAGAAATATGCCCCTTGGAGAAGATTTTTGCGTCAATTACAAGGGTTGGTTTTGTATGCGGTTCTAAACACACTTGTGGTACTACTAATGCAATGTTAATGGTACGTAGCAAATTATCTAGTGCTAAGGTGTTGGGCTAACTTTTGTGTGTATGTGCCCCTGGGCAGATGTGCTAGTACTAGTGCAATGTTAAGTGACACTTGATCACAAATCCATTTAATTTAATTGAGTATAACTAGTTGTAGCACAAACCAAATTATTCTAGATTTATTACATATGGTTCATTCCCTTGCGATGTAGTCAGCCCACATTGCCTGTTGCCATGGCATCTCGCATGTTGTCAAAAAATTGCCGCATGCTGTCAAATAATGGCACATCAATTTGGGCATCTCCATCTGGTACAGCGTGTGCATATTACTTTTCACTTGAATCATCTACAGCCGGACTGATGAGGAATAATAGATGAGAAAAAAAAGAAGAAAGAAAAAACACATGCCATATCTATTTGGCTACTTCTAGATACTTCCACTCTAGTGTAGTATTTCTTTTCTTTTGTTTACCCTACTTGCTGTTTCTAGAGTTATTTATTTATAAGTAGCTGTGAGTAGAATGATGAATCCTAAATAATGTTTTCTAGAGTGTTCCAGCTATAAGTAGAAGTATGTGAAGACTTCTGAAAGCCCTATAGATAGAGGTCTTCACCTCTACTTTGTACCCCGGACTATGTACCCCCACTACCTATAATAATAGAACTTGGTGTTCTTATCTAAGATCTTGTAGTAGATCTTGTGCTAGGAGTTTTGGATTGAACTGCTGCTGGTATATCAGCCCTACCTCCACCCCTAGAGCAATATCTAGCGCAACATGTTGAAGTAGTTTCTTAACACTTGTGTTGTACACATTGTAAAAGCCAGGTGGAGTTGCTCCTCCACAACCTTGTGCTGCTTCAGATGGTAGCAGAGCTCCGTTGATCCATACTAGTTCTTGTGGTTCTCTTTGAGAGCGAGCTGCAGCAATGGAGCAATTGGAGAAGAGGATGGATGTTGTAGAACAACAAATCAAAGAGTTGCGTGAAGATCTTAACCGAAGATTTGACCAGCTGGTTGAGATGATAAGAAAGGTTGCCCCCCTATTGCCAATGGAGATTCATCTAAAGAAGAAGGAGATGCTCAACAAAGAAGAAGGAGAGGTAATCTTGGAGCAAGACCGCCACATCAACGTGTTGTTCAACATACTTCAAGAAGACCAATTTATGTTGAAGTTTCTAAAGGTGAAGAATATGATGATGCCCTTGAAGAACCTAATCTCTATGCTTACCAAAGAGTACCCAACCCTACATAGCCAAGGGACACATACAAGGTGAAAGCCGAGTCCCAACTTTTAATGAAAATATTGATATTGAAGGGTGCCATGATTGGTTATATGAAGTGGAGACTTTCTTTGAGATCATGGAGGTTCCAGAAGACCGTAGAGTTCCTTTGGTCACGTACAAGCTGAAAGGAGGAGCCAGTGCATGGTGGCATCACGTTCAAGAAGAACGCAGGCTGAGAGGAGAACCTCGTGTGAGAACTTGGCGGCAAATGAAAAGTCTTTTGAAGGGGAGATTTTTACTCGCTGATTATGATCAGATCCTATTTATCCAATTCCAAAATTGTGCCCAAGGAAATAGGCCCGTTTCAGATTACACGGAGGAGTTTCTAAGGCTACAAGTGAGGTGCAACCTTACTGAAACTGAAGATCAACAAGTTGCAAGGTACATCAATGGTCTAATGATGCTATTCAAGATCGATTGATGATGCAACAAATCAGACCCATTAATCAAGCACAAGCCCTAGCATTAAAGGCCGAGAGGTTTATGAGGACAAGAAAGACAACTAAGGCTCCATATCCTCCATATCCTCATACCGAAGGCTTTTCAAAGGATCACACTAATAGAGAAGAAGAAAAGACCGCTCCACCAAAGGAAAAACGACCCATCCCGAAGCAAACTAGAGGCAAGGGTAAGGCAAATGAAGGCCCAAAGTGCTATAAATGTGGTAAAAAGGGACACATATCCAGCGGTTGCCCACTAAGAAGATTTGTTAACACAACTATCCATGATGGCGAAGACGATGAGGAAGAATAAGAATCTGAAGATGTAGAGGGACAAGAGGTTTGTCAAGAAGAAGGTGAAGAGGTGGTATGTATGACTCAGTGTCTCCTATGCTCCACAACACAACCTGGCGACACACAACGGAAGAAAATATTCAAATGCACGGTGAATGGCAAGGTATGGAAATTAGTGATTGATAGTTGCAGTTGCGACAATCTTATCTCCCCGAAGTTGGTGAATCATTTAAAGCTTGATACTACACTATTGGGTGGATTAGAAAAAGAAGAAGAAGAAAGAAAAAAACACATGCCAGATCTGTTTGGCTACTTCTAGATACTTCCACTCTAGTGTAGTATTTCTTTTCTTTTCTTTACCCTACGGGTTGTTTCTAGAGTTCTCTAGTTATAAGTAGCTGTGAGTAGAATGGTGAATTCTAAATAATGTTTTCTAGAGTGTTCCAACTATAAGTAGGAGTATGTGATGGCTTTTCAAAGCCATATAAATAATGGTCCTCACTTCTACTTTGTACCCCAGACTATGTACCCCCACTACTTATAATAATAGAACTTGGTGTTTTTATCTAAGATCTTGTAGTAGATCTTGTGCTCTAGGAGTTCTGGATTGAACTCCTGCTGGCATATCAGCCCTACCTCTGCCCCTAGAGCAATGTCCAGCACATCACGTTGAAGTAGTTCATTCAACACTTGTGATGTACACATTGTAGCAACCAGGTGGAGTTGCTCCTCCACAACCTTGTGCTGCCTCACGGACCCCTTTATTCTCCATATAGGACGGTTCGTTAAAAAATCGCGACCCAACCATACCCCTCGTATCGACCATATATGTCTGGGCTGACCGACACCCCTCATATCCAGCTCATATCTGGGACGGATATGGGGAGGCCTGGACGCAGCTAGGCGTATCTGCCACATCGAATCTGACCAACGCTGGTACATCCCGACCGTACAAACATCCCTAACTATCGACATCTGGAAGAAACCCTAGCCACTTGCCGCTCCACCCCACTTCGAGCCCGTGTCGCTCCGTCCTAACTCAGCTCCTCTTCGGCGATCTCCAACCTCCTCCGCCATGTCGAGAAGTGGATCCGACTCTGGCCCTCCGAATTCGTCGACTGGGACATCTTCCCATGCAGGGACGAGGAGGAGATGGTCGTCCGCTTAGCTCTCCGCCACTCCAGGGAGAATCCGCCCGACCATGGGCAGAGTCGATCCGGCAGGAGTCCATTGTGTTTGTGCAAGAGGCGCTTGGATCCGGCCGCACCGGTAGCTCGAGGCGCATGTCTTCGTCGAACGTCACCGGGTTGCTGATGCAACCCTTGCGATGGAACCTCGACTCCTTGACGTTGGGCTCCGAGTTCGAGATAAACACCGGACGATGGCCCAACCATGACTGCGCCGAGGCGTGGCATGCCTGTCGGGTGAGGAACAGAGCGCGACAAACAGTGGAGGCAGAATCACATGTTGGGTCGCACATCGAGGATGCACTCTGAGGCCGCATCCTCGCAAAGAGGCAAGCCTAGATGGTCTATGCCCTCGGAAAGGAACTAAACTAGGAGGCCCGTGCTATCGCCGGGCTGCCCTCCCAAAGAGGAGGAGGGCAAGGCTGGTGACTGGCCGGACAGCCGGCAGTGAGCAGATCCAATTCTATTCATTTTGCATGTTCGACCGCTACTTCCGCGATAAAGGTGGCAAGGGTAAAGGGCAGCCATGAGTGAACTTTCTCCATAGCTCTAGTATTTTAGAACATGCAAATTGTCGATATTCCGATGGTATGTGTGATGAAGTAGAAACGTATCAATTTTTTGTAATCCGATGACATGTATAATGAAGTAGCCGTATGCTATGTGTGTGATCGAAATGTAGTACGTGAGTTATGTTGCACGACATTGTGTCAATCTGCTAATGAGGTACCTACGATGCGGACATTTGAGGGGTGACCGGTCAACGTGCGTGGATGGATCCGGCCACATCCGCGGATGTTTAGAGCATCTCCAATAGCATGTGTATATTTGGATGTCTATATATTCATATAGACAATGGTCTAAAAAGATTTCCTCGTATACACATTCAGTTTTGCATCAGAACGTCTATATACAGGGACCATGACAGGTGGGCCGTTGCTGGGGAGAGGAAGAAATTATGACTACAACTGAGTTTAGACAACGCCTTCACATTGTCCAGGCGTGGACATTGTCGAGGTCGATTTAGAGGATGTGTATATTTGAACAACCATATAGACAAGCTGTTGGACGCCTGTTTTGGGCTCACGTCGTGAAAAACGAGTATAGACATCCATATAAACATGCTATTGGAGATGCTCTTAGGAGGGCGGATTTGCCGGGTCCGGTTGTAGACTTCGGCACATCTCTCGGGCAATGACTTGTCACCAGTATACAGCCGTATGAAATTGTGCATTGCAAACAAGCCGTAGACATGTCAATTCTTCATAGGATTGTGGCTTTTGCTGGGCTCTTTGCTTCTTGCAAATGAATTTCAACAAGAAGCAATGAACTGAGGTCCATTGCAGAAGACATCCACATGTACATGTGAAAAGTTTAATCGTTTTCTAAATCTGTAAATATGAGTTTGTATACTACAAAAACACCGGCCTTGGTGGAGTCGATTTACCTGCGGAGTGGGGCTTCATGCATCACTCTGATACAGTAATTCTCCTTTTCTTAAAAAAAGAAGAGCTAACTGTGGCGTGTCCTGGCACTGCAGCTTCTTGTAGTACAAAACATGTCCAAGATCCATGCTCCTACCTGTCTGTCGCACGATGCTAGTAGGGTAGGCATGCACGCTCCTGGACGCCTTTGGTCGATATCAGCAACCGCTGCAGCTCGCCTGACTAGATCGCTGCTGGACCATGCGTGTTGGCAGGCGGGCTAGATGACCCAGACCAGGCTCGAGCACGCTCCAGTCCATCCATCGATCGATTCGAGGCCACATGCATGTCTGCGACCGCAAGTCGTTGTTAACTGCGCAGCGGGATACATCTGTGATGATTTGGGCGGCTAGGCCATCTTTCAACACTCAGCTGAACAAAAGCGACAGCCGGGAAGAGCAATCCATTGAGGAGCCCTTTTATCAGGTGACAGCGACATAATCATGCCACCGACCAGCAGCCGTTATTAACCAGCCCACCTTTGGTTACAGAAAGTCCATGCATTCGGTAGCTTCTGCTGTCCGGCCCAGCCCCAGATGATGTTCCTTCAGTTCAAAGAGTGGTTATTAATGGTACACGGAAAGCCTCATCACTGCGCCCGCATGCTCTGCTTCATTTTCCCAGCATTCATTTCAAGATCTCATATACAGTACGTACGTACGTAGATTGCCTAGGAAAGTATTCACTTGCATCTGTACTGCCCCAGCAAAAATACTCGCTCTGATCTCTACTGCTCAGGTTCCACCATCAACAATTACCAGTATAGTATACTTTCAACTAGTTCAAACTCCTTTGTATTACTTGGTTCACTTTTCAGTCTACACACGCAGTATTCGGGGTATCCACTGTGGAAAATTGTAGGATGGCTGAATATTGTTGTTCTATTGATCTGACCCTTATAGGGGTATATATAGAGTACATCATGAGGGAAGAGACTTGGAGTACAAGACTAAACACAATATGTTTAAACTAATTCTATCTTTATCTTTCCTTATCTCTAACTACACATATGTATTCTAACATTCCCCCTCAGTAGTAGCGAGAGTGAAACGGACGATTGCGACTGAATTTGAAGTTTTGCGCTTCTGTCGCCTTCTCCTCCGCTGCGTCATCATCAACTGCGTCTCCGATGGGTCGGCACTTAGGGCGGTGACTGCATCCCTTTTTGGTGCCTTCCTGCCTTCTCCTCTATTCCATCCCGCAGTCATAGCGGGAGTGGCGTCGCTGGTGACGACGCGGACGCTATTGACTGTAGTTGTTACCGATGTGTTGCTGTAGACTAGTCGTGTGGTCGATGTCGAGGTCACCGATCGTGATGTAGCCGTGGTCGAAGTAGTCGTGGTCGATGTAGGAGTCGTCGTGGATGATGAAGCCGCACAAAGTTGGAGGCGCAAAAAAAAGCGCTATGACAGAGCTGCAGACGTGGACGGTGCACTTTGCGGATGTCAGAGGATGCCGTCGGCGATGAGTCCACCGGTTTTGCCAAGACCGGAGGAAGCCCATCGAGCACACATCGGTTTTGCCAGAACCGTGTGGCCGTGTGGGGTCGTCACTGTAGTGATACCATGTCGATGCAGTCGTGCCGTCGTGGATGACGCGGTCGATTCCGTCGTCGTGACGCGGTCATTGCCGTTGTCGAGGTCGCGTCTTGCAGAAAAGTCTGTCAGAGGACGCTAGGTGTCCATCTTGTGGACAAGGCAGCGGCGGTGTGTTGACGAAGATGTTGGTGAAGACCACGTTGATGAAGACCTTGGCGATGAAGTGTCGGGATGACGTTGCAGCAGCATGTCGACGATGATGCGTTGCTTGAAGGCGTCCCTCCGCAGTGACGGTGTGTCGATGTCGTGCCATGCTGAAGAAGTATGTTGGCTTGTAGCCCGGCGTAGTCGTACAGCTCAATATCGTTTGGCTCGGGTCGATGAACATTGGTGCAGATCGCTCGGTCTAGGTTGATGTGTCGGCTCGGTGTAGTTGATCTCGGGCGCTCAGGTCAGCGATGCAGGAGACGTTGTAGACATGCCCGCAGGTAGGTGCAGATGGCTCGGTGTAGGTCGTTCGTGCGCCGGTGACTGATGACGCAGATGAAGTGCCCTCCTGTAATCCGAGACATGACGCGTCGTGCCACGTAGCCTCTTGCTGGAGTCTGGTGCTGACGCCGATCGACGCATATATGCCCATGCATGTGGTGCTAGCTGCACGAGAACGTCATGAACTCATACATGTGCATGAGGCCTAACCTTGCATGGATCCTGAAACTGGCCGCTCGCCGTGTTGCGCCTCTGTCGTCTGGATCGAAGGCAGCTGAAGCCGCTCGCCCAAGTCCATGGATCGCATGCGTCTGCACCTGTTGATGAAGATCTGCGCGTGTGTGTATTTGCCTCCGATCTGCGGCAGGCTCGCCACGCCTGCTGTTCGATCTGGCTCGTAGCCGAGAAGGGCTCCACGCATAGCCATCTCCGCGGCGTGTGGACATCATTGTTGGAGTAGATGCGACGAGGTGTCTCATGTTGATGCCGAAGGAGCGCTGCTGCTTGACGGGCGTGTGCGAGGCCGTCCCTGGAGGTCGTGCTAGTCGATGGGACTGCAGACATGTGGAGACACGCGCTGGAGGTGTCGGCCGGGGATCCGCATGCGAGAGCCCGCCCTCCCGTGATCGGGACGGACATGATCTTGTCCGCTGTTGGCTGGTTCGCGTCGTGGTCGTCTCATGCTGATGCAAGCTACGTAGCCTGCGGTTGGTGTCGTCAATTTCTTTCGGGCACCGTGGATGCGCGGCCGGCACATGCTATCTCCCGATGGAGAGGCGACTGCATGTGTCGCCTTAGTTGCTCACCGTCAAGGATTGATCTGCACTGGTTTTCACCGGACAGAAGGTCGTCAGGTTTATTTGTGGCTAAGAACAATACTGATCTACTGGATGGATATGAGAACATGGGAAATTGGAAACCTATGGGATCGATCTAATATCTAAACTACAAAACCGATCCAATCTTTATTGGGATCGGGTGCCGCGCCCCCGGGGAGAGAAGATTAATCTCCCCGAGGGCGGCGCGCTGCGGAAGTGGTGAAGAAAATGTAGGATCGGCGTCGTGATACTAACCGCTCTAATACCATGTGGAAAATTGTAGGATGACTGAATATTGTTGTTCTATTGATCTGACCCTCATAGGGGTATATATAGAGTACATCTTGAGGGAAGAGACTTGGAGTACAAGACTAAACACAATATGTTTAAACTAATTCTATCTTTATCTTTCTTTATCTCTAACTACACATATGTATTCTAACATCCACGACCTCCATAATATGCATGAAGCGCGCTCCATAATATTTTGGAGGCTGCAGAGGCAACGCACAAACATAGAATCGCCATAACAGAATTTCCAAAATGTTCCTTCGTGTGGGATATGTTTGTCATTGGCTTAACAAGAACTACTTCTTCCCCATCTCATCGAACAACAATTGGGGGTGGCTCCAGGCGACGGCTTTGAAGCGTTGCGTCAGCGCGACATCCATTTATGCAAAGGCCACGCCCTTTTTGTGGGCAAGATGGCGGTGGGCGGCAGGGAGGGGGTACGGCCCCGCAGCTGATTCAACCTTATGGAAGCGCGTCCTCCTCGACTGTAAGACAATAGGCTTTGGGGGGAACCGGCACAACCCTCTAGGGGTGGCCTATCACATATATATATAATGAGGTGGTATACAACGTTACAATATACACATGTAAATACAGTCTAACACCCTCCCTCAATCTTAGCCACTTTCTAATGAATCTAGAAGGGTAAGATTGCGCCTGCAAGTCTCAAACTGTGGCAAAGGCAATGGCTTGGTGAAGATGTCAGCAAGTTGATCCTTGGAAGAAATAAACTTGATCTGTAGTTGCTTCTGAGAGACACGTTCACGCACAAAGTGATAGTCAACTTCAATGTGTTTCGTTTGGGCATGGAATACCGGATTTGCAGAAAGGTATGTAGCACCGATGTTATCACACCAAAGAACAGGAGGCTGTGATTGGGGTATACTTAACTCCTGAAGCAAGGACTGTACCCAGATAATCTCTGATGTGGCATTGGCCACAGCCTTATACTCAGCCTCAGTACTGCTACGCGAGACAGTAGCCTGTTTCCGAGCACTCCAGGCAATCAGGTTAGAGCCAAAGAAGACAACATAACCCCCCGTGGATCGCCTGTCATCCGGATTGCCAGCCCAGTCTGCATCAGAATATGCTGAAAGACAACCAGAGTCAGGCGGCCGAATATGCAAACCATGAGCCACCGTGAAACGAATATATCGCAAAATCCGCTTAACAGCAGACCAATGAGTGTCACGGGGTGACTGCAGATACTGGCGGACTCGGTTAACAGCATAGGAAATGTCTGGTCGCGTGATCGTCAAGTACTGGAGCCCACCAACAATACTCCGGTACTCGGTCGCATCAGAAGAAGAAAGAAGCACACCATCAACAGCATTGAGCTTATCAGTGGTAGGCATGGGTGTAGTCGTCGGTTTGCACTTAAGCATCCCAGCTCGCTGCAACAAATCCAGAGAGTACTTCTTCTGCGTCATAACAAGGCCAGCAGCACGAGAAGTAACCTCCACACCAAGAAAGTAATGAAGCTTCCCAAGGTCCTTGACCGCAAAATCAGCACCAAGTGAGCGAACAAGCGCAGTAGCAGCCGACTGAGAGGAGCTGACCAAAATGATATCATCTACATAGACCAACAAGTACATAGTAACCTCAGGCCTTTGAAGAAGAAACAATGAGGAGTCAGCAGTTGATGATGCAAAACCATGAGCACGAAGAGCCATTGCAAGACGAGCATGCCAAGCACGAGGAGCCTGCTTCAGACCATAAATTGCCTTGGACAGACGACAGAGATGATCAGGGCGATCCGGATCAGAGAAACCCGGAGGCTGGCGCATGTAAACCTCCTCCGCCAAGACACCATGAAGAAAAGCATTTTGAACATCAAGCTGACGAAGAAACCAACCTCGAGTAACAGCCAGAGAGAGAAGAAGTCTGATGGTAGTAGGCTTGACCACTGGACTGAAGGTGTCTTCATAGTCAAGTCTAAAACGCTGTCGAAAACCACGAGCAACCAGACGAGCCTTATAGCGCTCAATGGACCCATCAGAATGCTTCTTCACTTTGAAAACCCATTTGGAATCAATGACATTTACCCGTGATTGTGGAGGAACAAGAGTCCATGTCTGATTGCGAAGAAGCGCTTGATACTCCTGCTCCATGGCCTCTCTCCAATGAGGAATGCGCATAGCAGCTTGATACATGCGTGGCTCAAAGGATGGATCTGCGAGAGCAGCAGACATGCACGCCGCTAACCAAGCAACTGTGCCATCGTGACGTTGCTTAGGCTGAAAAATGCCACTCCAACTGCGCGTATGTGGACGTAGAGCAGTAGCAGGAGCCGGCGGAGGCGAAGGTGACGGAGACGTGACGGTCCCCGGAGATGCAGGAATCACCTCAGGCGAGCTCGGGACAGACGACTCCGGGATGCATGGCGAAGACTGGCCCGACGACAGGGGCTCAGAGGCCATGGGCGAACCGAGGGTGGGCGAGGCCAGCTCCGGTGACACCGGCCCAGACGGCCTTGGCGAGGCGAGAGCAGGCGAGGCCGGCCCTGGTGATAAGGGCCCAGACACCCTGGGCGAGGCAGGGGCGGGCGAGGCCAGGCCTGGTGATGACTGCCCCGACGCCCTGGGCGAGACGGGGACCGAGGAGGCCGGTCCAGTCGGCGGGGTTGCAGGGCGCGACGATGGCGAAGGCAGCCCAGAAGCCAGAGGCGACCGGGCCAGGACGTCGATCGGCCGTGCATGAGCACGGAAACCGAGGCCATGCAGAGGCGCCATGCGCTCCTCATGCACAACAGAAGGTGCCGAGGATGAAGGCGATGACGACGAAGAGGAAGATGACGCTTCCAGAATCTCCAAACGAGCCCCACGACCAGTGCCTGCACCATGGTTAGGCAACAATAGAGGAGAATATGCAACATCATCAAATTGGTCAGAAGCAACAGAGGATGAATGCATGACAGGTGGCTTGGTAGTGGACACAGGGAGTTTGGCAAAGGGAAAAACATGCTCATCAAACACAACATCCCGAGAGATGTAGACACGATTAGTGGGAACATGAAGACATTTGTATCCTTTATGAAGAGAGCTATAACCAAGAAAAACACACTTCTTGGAACGAAACTCGAGCTTACGCTTGTTATATGGACGGAGATGGGGCCAGCAAGCACACCCAAACACCTTGAGAAAGGTGTAGTCCGGTTGTTCATTAAGGAGAACTTCAATGGGAGTCTTCATATTCAAAACACGAGTGGGAGTACGATTGATGAGAAAACATGCAGTGGTGAAAGCATCACTCCAAAAACGAAACGGAACAGATGCATGGGCCAAAAGAGTCAGACCAGCTTCAACAATGTGACGATGCTTACGTTCTACTGAACCATTCTGCTGATGTGTATGTGGACATGCTAAACGGTGAGTGATCCCAAGCGACTGAAAGAAGGAGTTGAGGTTGCGATACTCGCCACCCCAGTCCGACTGAACATGAACAATTTTGTGCTTGAGAAGGCGTTCAACATGTTTTTGGAACTGAACAAAAATGTCAAACACATCAGATTTACGTTTGATAAGATAAAGCCAGGTAAAGCGGCTGTAAGCATCAACAAAACTGATATAATAATTATGACCACTAACAGAAGTCTGAGCAGGACCCCATACATCTGAAAACACAAGTTCTAAAGGATGTTTCACCTCACGACTGGACTCCGAAAAAGGAAGTTGATGACTCTTCCCCTGCTGACAAGCATCACACACTGCTACATCTTTATTACTAGACACACTAGGAAGCTCATGACGACGCAAAACATGCCGGACAATAGGTGTGGCCGGGTGACCAAGATGAGCATGCCACTGTGACGGAGATACCCGAACTCCACTGAAGACGCGAGCGACGCCAGGATGCTCCAGACGATAGAGACCTTGGCAGAGCCGCCCACTAAGAAGAATGTCCCTCGTGCCCCGATCCTTAATAAAAAGATCAAAAGGATGAAATTCACAAAGCACATTATTATCACGAGTGAGTTTAGGAACTGAAAGAAGATTACGTGTCACAGATGGAACTCGAAGAACATTGCGAAGTTGAAGACTCCTATTGGCATGTCTAGTGAGAAGTGATGCTTGACCAATATGAGAGATGTGCATACCTGCTCCATTGGCGGTGTGGATCTTGTCGGAGCCATGGTAGGGTTCACGAGTGTGAAGCTTCCCCATCTCACTGGTCAGGTGCTCTGTCGCCCCAGAGTCCATGTACCAGTGGGGATCAATGGAGTAGGACTGAGTGTGTCCCTGTGGCTTCTGTGGCGGCGGACGATCAGCCATGGCGACCTGGCGAGCAAAGTTGCGTGTATCCTTCCCGTCATTGCCAAGACCAAGAAAACCCCGCTGGAAGCGCTTGTGACACTTCGAGGCCCAGTGCCCATCGCGACCACAAAGCTGGCACACACGGGGACCGCCAGCCCCTGGTAGCGTCGCAGTAGGAGGAGGGGCCGAGGCGGGTGGTGGTGACTGCCCCGAAGGAGCCCTGGATGAAGCAGAGGAGCGACCACCCTTGGTGGCGGCGTTTGCCGAGAGGGCGCCGTTGCCCCTGGATCGGCGCGTCTCGACTCGTTGCTCAGTAAGCAGGAGGCGTGAAAAGACCTCGTGTGCTGGCATGGGCGTGGAGTTGCCCCTCTCATTGATGATCTCGACTAGGGCGTCATACTCCTCATCAAGACCATTGACAATAAACGAGTTGAACTCGGAGTCGGTGAGGGGCTGTCCAATGGAGGCCAGCGTGTTGGCGAGACTCTTGACTTTGTTGTAGAACTTAGTGGCGGTGGAGTCAAGCTTCTGACACTCCCCAAGTTGGCGACGGAGCCCAGATACACGAGCCTGCGACTGTGCCGCAAACGAGCGCTCAAGAATAGTCCATGCCTCGTGGGACGTCTTGGCGAAGAAACAAGCCCAGCAACGGCCGGAGAGAGCGACCCCTGGATGGAGGAGAGGTTCGCCTGATCCTGCCCTGTCCAGACACGGTGAGCCGGATTATAGACCGGACCATGCACGCTGTCAACCAGCGCAGGAGGGCAAGGGAGAGAGCCGTCGACATAGCCAAGCAGGTAGTGACTCCCAAGAAGCGGAAGAACCTGCGCGCGCCAGAAGATGTAATTGTCCGACGACAACTTGATGGTGATGAGATGGCCGAAGTGAAACGGCGGCGGCGGCTGCGATCCCATCGAGGAGACTGGCTGAGGTGAGAACACCGTGGAGACAGTCGGAGGGGCAGCCGGCGCGGTGACAGAGGGCGCGATGGCCGCTGTTGACGCCGCGAAGCCTGCCAGCGCGACGTCCTCCGCCACCAGCGGCGCAGTGGCCGAGGGCGCGACAGCCGCGGTTGACGCGGCGGCGGTGGTGTGAGCCACAAGCGCCTGCCCGGGCGAAGTAGCAGCCGGCGGGAGCGCGAAGAGGGAGCCGACGCTCCGTGTCCCGATCGGCGCCTGAAGGGAGGCGGCATCCAGCGGCCTCGAGAGAAGTGCCGCGAGGGAGGCCGGCAGAAAACCGGTGGCGGTGGAGCCGGACGCAGCGGCGGACGTCATAGCAGTCGGGCGACGGCGGCGGCGGGCGCGGCGGCGGCGGCGGTGGCGGCGGCGGCGGCGGCGGCGGTTTAGGGTTTTTAGGCGGAAGCGGACGTAACCTAGCGTGATACCATGTAAGACAATAGGCTTTGGGGGGAACCGGCACAACCCTCTAGGGGTGGCCTATCACATATATATATAATGAGGTGGTATACAACGTTACAATATACACATGTAAATACAGTCTAACATCGACCCGCTAGGAGAAGTCCCAAGCTCTGTCCTAGAACTCCCTCTCGGCGAGGTCTTATCTGGTCTCCAGGGAAAGGACCACGTGGAGGGGTCGGCCGCCGCGATATGGCCGATGGGGAGTGAGTCTAACAATGAAGGAGAATATGGCGGCTAAAGTGGAGGCAGCGAAGAGGAAGATGGGTGCTCGCCGGAGAACGAGAAAGATGGACGAGGAGTGGCAGCGGCGGCGTGCAGGGATGGGCCGGCTTATATGCTTACGAACAGATGCGCTCCAACGAAAAACGGAGGTGAAATTTGCACGAGTGCGAAACGCGTGCGGCCCATTAATGAACGTTCTTCATGGTGGAATAGCGGTTGTGTCATTAGTAAGAGTGGAAGGGACATGTGTAAACAAGACTGCACTATTGACGGGACTGGCGCGGGAGAAAGAAAACAAGCTGAAACTCCCCCGGGTGGTTGTGTTTGGAATGTTCCCCATACCAACGCCCCAACCACCAAATATGAAGGCTCACGGGCTTCAATTGGAGCGCGTTCCAGAAATTGTGCAAGAGGAGGCTGCTATGGCGACTCTGCTTGACCGTTTTTTCTAGGCTTGATTGCCAAAGTAGCAGTTTTTATAACGATCTAGCCAATATGACAACTCTGCTAGAGTTGCTCTAAGGGGTGATGTCAAGTGCCTCCTTTCATCCAAGAGTACACAAAATGTATAGCACCTGCCAATCGCCTCTCGTGCTAAATGAGAGATCACATGCAAACATCTCAAAACTGAACCGATTAACCGAAGAACTTCAAGCGACTGTATGTACATAATATCAGTAGAAAAATGCACCAACCAAAAGTACATATATAGTGCAATAATTATCATAAACTAAATAGAAAACTTAACATTATATTCAAAGTGGTATAATCAAAGGAAAAATGCATTTTGCTAGTGTGATGACTAAAGTACATATATATTGCAATAATAATCATAAACTAAAATAGCAAACTTAACATTACAAACTGACTGTCATGTCCTTTAGTGCAATCAAACTAATCTTGTATTTTCAAATATTACCAGACTTATGCCATGATGCCCAATTCACATGTTTTCCCTAATCATGCACCTCCGAAAACATACTAATCAAAGACGACATTGGGATATGTCAAGGTCTGATACAAGCAAGACGATAACTTCCTCTTCTGGTTTGCCCTAGAAACACCTTTTCCCACCTTAAATTCTAAGAGCATCTCCAACAGCCACGTTTCGCACCGCGCGCTAAAAACTAGTTTGCCGCGTGCCGTTCGGCTGGTTTTGCACGGTCGCCAGCGCTGGCTCCAACAGCCGCGCTAAAATGCAGCGCGCGCGCCGCTCCAGCAGCGCGTAAAAAGCGCAGCGCGCGCGACTCGCCGGGGCATTGCATATATGGCATTTTGAACACAAAATGAATTTAAAACATTCAAAATGCAATGAACATGACATATAAAATTTCACACAAACAAGTTGATGAATAAAAGTTCATGCCCACAAGTTCATCCAACAAAGTTCAAAATGCAAACCAAGTTCAAGACACAAACGAAAGACACATCAATCCTCTTCCTCGTCTTCGTCCTCATCTTTGGAAGACGATTCTTCCGCCGTCCTCCGCCTTGTTCTTCTTCGCCGATGTCTTGCCCTTCTTTGGCCGCGCTGCATTGGGGAGCTTCGAGGAGAGAGCGGCGGCTCGGGCCGGCGCCGGCGCGACGCCACCGGCCGCCGAGGTCATCCGCGACGGCATGAAGAGGCCGCGCGCGAGGCCGGTGGTCGGCGGAGCTCCGGCGGAGGCGAGGCCAACGCCCCCCGCGCTAGGGTTTGCGGCGGTGGCGGCGGCGGTGGAGGGGTCGCGGCTATAGGATGGGGTGAGCGGGGTGCCGGCGCGTGCGTCCATGTGTGCAGTTCGCTGGCGCCGGCGCGCGCGGGGCGTAGGAGGCGGAGAGGAGAGAGTGCGGCGCGAGCGCTCGAGTGTGCCGCGCGCGGAAGCGGGCGCCCCAAATACACCGCGCGAGATAGCGAATCCGACCGCACGCCCAACTCTTTATACCGCGCGCGCGGTTATTGCGTGCATGCTGAAGCCACCCGCCGGGTAGCGCGTGCGCTAAAATGGCCAAATTTACGGCGCGGCACTTGTTTAGCGCGGCTGTTGGAGATGCTCTAACTTTTGCGTGTGTGTGGGGGGGGGGGGGGGGGGGGGGGCTAATATGTATGATAGCTTAGCATCCACAATATCACATCAATAGCATTAGATGCATCGTGGAATCAATTTTTATATTGTATTTTTTAGTATTGTAGATGGAGCGCAGCATTTTGGAGGATAAACTACATGGAGCTCGTTCTTTTGAAAAATTCAAAAATCATTTTTTTAAGTTCCAAAAAATTCTTGAAAATATCATCGTGTTCATATGGATATGTTTTACATGTGTGTAAAGTCTGACGATGAAATACATTATGATGAGAGCTACACAAAAAGGACATTCGTGCATATTTATAGTGAACATTATAGATCTCATCATAATGTATTTCATCGCCAGACTTCACACACACATATTACACATCTGTATGTACGTGTATGATCTTTTGTGTACCTCCCACTATAATGTATTTCATCGTCAGACTTCAGACACATATGATTTATTTTTTTTGATTTTTTTTGAACTTCAAATTTTGATTTTCAAAATAAAGAGCTCCATGGAGCTTGGCCCCCATTTAACATTTTCGTTGTAGATGTTGATATTATTTATATAAGAGGTAATTACACTAATGATGCTTAAACTTGTCACTGATGTTCGATGTAGTTACTGGACATGAAAAATATGTCAAACTGGTTACAAAACTTGGCACGAGTATACAAATACGGTGTTAATCCCATCAGTAAATGTAAAATATTCTGACATGGCATGGTATTTTTTTTGGAGGGAAAGCATTGCTTCATTACTTAACTGTGAGGCATATCGCCCACAACACATTCGCCCACACGGGCGGGTACATCAGACTCTCAGACCAAACATTGGTCAGGTTCGCATAGACGACCAATATTGGCGAGCTCGTGTGCCACAGAGTTTGCCGTTCGTCTACAGACAGAGATTGAAAAAAAGGAAAACCATAACTTGAGTTGGTATTTCATGTCGTCAAGAGTGACGGCATATGCCGAAGAGTCCACCTTTCGAGCATCCAGGGCTTCAGCCAGCAGTTGAGAGTCCGTTTCAAACTCCACCATCATACCTAGTTCGGCTGCGGTTGAGATTGCATGACCCATGGCGGAAACCTCAGCTGCAAATGCATCCGCCGTGTGTTCCTGTCTTCCCGCTCGCGCGTGCACCAGAGATCCATCCGCCACCCTCACTGCAATACCCCATCCTGAGTGCTGCTGTCCCGGCACGCTCGAGCCATCCACATTGATCTTGTAGACGTCTTCACATGGTGGCCGCCACTTCTCAGGTTTCGGCACTTGGCCCTTGGAGGAAAAGATCTCCACGTACTCGAGGACACTGCCTCTTGTTCTTCTAGCCACCTTCGCTGGTGAGAGGGGTAGCTCACCCTCCCTCGCCTTATTTCTGTTGGCCCACCATAGCCACCAGGAGGTAAGAATATGCAATCTTTTGTTTTCATGCAGCCCCCAAATGTAGTCAAACATTGCATGCACGCCCTCAATCTTCTCTAGATCACTCCTTTCCTTTTCCAGGGCAAGATCCCGCCAAACCTCCTTTACAAACTTGCATTTGATAAACAGGTGAGCCCCATCCTCCTCTCCTCTGCTGCAGAATAAGCATTTTGTGTCTCCAATGGGAATCCCTCGACGTGCAACTGTAGTGCGCAGCACAAGGTATTCATGTTTAATCCTCCATGCGAACATTTGTATGTTCCTTGGGCAAGGGAGCTTCCAAATTCTCTTCCAGGAGTCGTCTGTTGTGCTATTCAGATTGCCAGGAACTGTGGAGCTCGCTCCAACACCTCCGTCCTTTCGTGTTTTCTCAAGCTGAACATATAGCTTATACGCACTCTTCACCGAGTGGGCTCCTTTAGTATCATACTGCCACGCCATGAAGTCTTGGGCACCATCTCTGAGAGGGATATGGAGAATATGTGCCACATCATCAGGCCAAAACGTGTCTCGAACCAACTGCTCATCCCATGTGGCTGAATATGGATCAATAAGTTCACTAACACGCTGAAGGAGGCATTGTCTGCGAGGTGTGATCACGGTTCTTGACCATGGCCGGGGGATCCAAGGATCCGTCCATATGTTAATCTCTGCACCATCTCCAATCCTCCAAATGCAACCCTCCCGTACTAGTTGTGCTCCGTGAAGCAAGCTCCGCCAAGCGTAGGAGATGCCCGCAGCAGGTTGGGCCTCAAGCAGCCGGCCATCAAGGTAGTACTTGGCCTTCAAGATCTTAGCGCAGAGCGAGTTGGGATGTTGTATCAACCTCCATGCCTGACGAGACAACATGGCGTGGGACCTGTTGAACAGGATGGCTTGCATTGCATTATGTCGTAGTGACGTATGGGTCCCAGCTGCCGGCACAAAGGAAAAATTGACGCTAAAAATGGTGGCCTCTGTGACTCGAGCTAGTTAGGGCCAGTTCTTTTGCTAGCTTTTTTGGGCTTCCAGAATAAACTGCCTCATTTTCTTTTTAGAAGCCTAGAATATATTACCCAGCTTATTTTAGAAGCCCAACCAAATTTTTTTAGAAGCCTACTAGTCAAGTCTTAAATACTAGGCTTCTAAAAAAATAAATTTGTTTGGGCTTCTAGAATAAGCTAGGTAGGGGCAGCTTATTCTAGAAGCCACCAAAAGAACTGGCCCTTAGCAAGCTGTGTTAGCCACTACGCTGTTTCGCTCTCTCATGTCACTAACGATAACGGTGGTTGATGCAGTCAGTGCAACTTATTTTGGGCATGTTAGTTTTTTAAATGTAAAAGTTTGGAAATTATTATTAAATTTTACATAATCATGTGTTATAAATATTATACATACAAATAAAATAAATTATTTAAAATTGTTCATGTAATTTTTAAAATGACTACATTTAAAATGTTTAGTAAATGCAACAAATTAAATTGTTTAGTAAATGCAAAAATACACCTTGTGATTTATATTAAATTATACAAATTATGAATGTGAACAATTTTATTAATATTCACTTGTGTATAACTTTCACTCATAGCATATGTTCATATTTTTATATAATTAAAATATAGTCAAGAGTGGATATATAAAAAGATTTTAAAATAAAATTATGGATATTTATGAATATTTTTAAATTATAAAAATATTTTAAAACATACTTATGAATTATAATAATGTATATATACTAAGCAAAACAAATTATGCAAAAAATATTTCTGTTGACATGTGGGCCCAGGTCATAGAGACATATACTAAGCAAGCCATCCGTTGGAGGTGGGTCCACGCCACGTGTGCACGCTAACCGAAATATGGTGCCATGTCAGCGTATTTTATGTCTACGGATAGGACTATCACCATATTTTCACACTCGTGCCAACTTCTAGAACCAGTTCGGCATATTTTTAAAATTTAAACACTAAAGTAAACATCGATGATAAGTTTAAGCGCATGTAAACCTCCTTATATAATGGTCAAAGTTTACTAAATCTAACTTTAGACAAAAACTTATATACTGAGTAAGAAGAAACGAAGCTAGTAATGTATTACGAAACTATCATCTCGGATTGGAATATGAAGTTGTTAACGTGTCGTTGTTGGGCGCTTTTAAAAAGGGCTTAGGGCATCTCCAACATCGACCCTCAAGTCTCCCGTATCAGTCTTGACGTGTGGACCATTGAAGCCATCCGGTGTGGGCCTGTAACGGTCCGTGGAGGTTCAGACGTACTTTCTCCCACACACCAAAGATAAATGTGGGGACTCTGTGAGAATCCGGACTGCTCTCAAGCCCGCTTCTAACCAGACTGGCCCATCAAAAACCCCTCCTCCCTCCCGCATGGGCTTCCGCCTGAAACGGTTAGCGCCACTCTAGGGCGTCAGTGCCCGCATTTATGCCCGGCCAGAGCGGACACGACAGCTCACTCGCGCCGACATTGAAGTGGTGCGCCGCCAACACCGCTTCCTAGTGCAGGCGACTGTTGCACGTTTAAACGACACCCGGCCACCCGTCCATCTGCCAACCGCCCACATTGATGGCACACGGTTGCCGAGGCGTCTCCTCCAGCGCCACCCGTCAGGCCCTCTGCCGCCCGCCATTGCTATATAAACCGCTGCCTCGGCCATACCCGCGTTCATTTGCCTCTGGTCCCTCGACGCACCACTCCCATCATGGATTCCTCCTCCACCATAGCTCTCTGGGATGGGTTGACGCTGAACCAGAAGAAGAAGATGGCCGCCATTACTGCCAGGTGGCTGGCCGGCAGGTAGCCGGAAGGCGACTTCTAATGGCGGACGCTACCGACAATGATCCGGCTCCACCCTCCTCGTTCGCGCCTCCCTCACCGGTGCATTGCACTATGACCATCGGCGAGGCCCGTGCCCATTTACGTGGACATGGTGCGGGAGGTGCGGGGCGGGGCGGTTCTGGGAGGCGCGCCTACAAGCACCACCTCCTTCAAGAGAAGCTCACGGTTGCTGTTGGATGACGGTCCTGGCATCCGTGTCCATGGACTGGTCCCCCCGTCCATGGACAGATGCGGGAGAAAATTTATGGGTTGCCCTTGGAGATACCCTTAGGCCCAATTTTCTTAGGGGTAGGCTTTTCTTATCTTGTACTGTCAAGGATATTGAAAACCAACATAACCCTTTTCTCACTGTGATCTAGGCCCCCCCATTAGATATCTTCCCATTCAGATTTCAATAAAAAACTTGAAAGTGTAGGGCTAGTATGGGTGGAAGATTGATTTGAGGAAATATTAAGCACCAAATGAGAAGAAGTTTGCATATTTGTAGGACATTAGTGCTTATTAGGTCCGTGCTTTACCAGTCCATCCATGTGTTTGTTACATCTTAGAGCAACTCTAGCAGAGTTGTCTTATCGGTTTGATCATCAAAATAATCGCAATAAGACCATTTTGGGCAAAAATGACACTTTAGCAGAGTCGCCGTAGGCCCCACCCTTCCGTCATAAATTATAAAGAACACTCCAAAAATGCGTCTGCGAGACTCCGTACTTGGAACCTGGGGGCATCGATATGGCGTGCTTCCATCCACCGTAATATTTGCGACATAGATGTTTCAGGACGCATGCTCCCTTCCACCCCCGCCTTCATCTTCGCGCCCCTTCATTTGGATCTTTGCCACCATGATTTGGCCCCGGCTGCCTCCGCCGAGACGTTCCTGGACTGTCTCACACGCTTCGCCACAGCTTCGTGCCTTCTTCTCGCTGTCACCCCTTCGCCGCCGCCGCCCGAAGGTAAAATTCCCCAACCTTTTTCTCGTAAATTTCATTGAGCGGCTCATATATTCATGTAGATGACACATGATTCACATTATGTGTAGACTGATCCAATGGTAGAGCTTATGTTTCTGGATGATTTATCCTCGGATTCGAGCTCTGATTCTGAGAGTGAAATGTTGGACGCGGAAGACGACACAGTCATACTGATGGTCCATGAATGGATAACATCCAGCGGAAAAAAGGAAGCATGCGGGACCGCAGGTTGGTCATGCCACATTTCGTCGGGACATAATTGAAGGCCACGATTGGCAGATGCAAGACTACTTTGTGTCGGTTTTACCTTCTCGTCGTACATCTTTTGGCGACGCTTTTGCATGACCGAATGACTCTTCCTTTGAACTGCCGATGACATGCAAGCCGTTGAACCTTTCTTCCAACAATGGCTAGATGTTGTCGGTCTTCTTTGTTTTTCCAAGTTTCAAAAATGACCGTAGCACTTCAAATGCTTGCATATGGCACCCCTGCAGATTCAATGCATGCCACTCTTCGAATGACTGAAGATCCAATTATCAATGTGCAGGTAAGTTTTTGCTGAAACTATGGTGAAGGCTTATGGAGAGAAGTGTATGTGAGCACCCAATGTTGAGGACACGTCCATGCTTCTAGCAATGCATGAAGAAAAGGGTTGACCTGGGATGCTAGGGACTTTTTACTTTATGCACTGGAAGTGAAAGAATTTCCCTGCATCTTGCACAGCCGTGTCAATTCACCTGTTATTGAAAGGGTCCAGCAATAATTTTAGAAACCCTCCCTCCAAAGGTATGTGAATTTGGCATTGCTACTTTGGGTTGCGTGGATCTCATGATGACTTCATTGTCTTCCAGAGATCTCATATGTTTGCAAGGCTAGCTACAGGTACTTCTCCACCTTGCAACTTCATGGTCAATAGTCATTAGTATGACCGAGGCTACTATCTAGTCGTTGGCATCTATACATTTTTGTCTACATTTGTGAAGCCAATTTTTTTAGCTTGAGAGCAGGAAACATAAGCATTTCATCAAGGTGCAAAAAGCTCAGAGGAAATAGGTTGAGAGGGTATTCATAGTGCTACATTCAAGGTTTGAAATTTTTCGGGGGCATGCTCATTTCTGAGACAAGTTTATCTTGGAAAATGATACGTTCCAATGTATCTATAATTTTTGATTGTTCCATGCTGTTATATTACCATTCTTCGATGTTTTACAATCATTTTATAGCAACTTTATATCATTTTTTGGGACTAACCTATTGACATAGTGCCCAGTGCCAATTACTGTTTTGCTTGTTTTTTTACTTTGCAGAATATTAGTACTAGACGAAGTCCAAACGCAACTAAACTTTTTGGTGATCTTTTGGACCAAAAGACATCCGGTTGGCCAAAGAAGTACCAGAGGGGAGGTCCGTGGTGAGCACAACCCACTAGGGGCGCCCAGGGGGGTTGTGCCCCCACGGAGCCCTCCTGCACCGCCTCTTCGCCCTATAAATACCCAAATATTCCAGAAACCCTAGGGGAGTCGGCGAAACACAACTCCAGCCGCCGCAAGTTCCAGAACCATGAGATCCAATCTAGACACCATCTCGGAGGGGTTCATCATCTTCGTTGGTGCCTCTTCGATGATGCGTTAGTAGTTCATCATATACCTACGGGTCTGTAGGAAGTAGCTAGATGGCTTCTTCTCTCTTTTTGATTATCAATACAATGGTCTCTTGGAGATCTATTTGATGTAACTCTTTTTGCGGTGTGTTTGTTAGGATCCGATGAACTTTGAGTTTATGATCAGATTTATATGCATGAAAGTTATTTGAGTCTTCTTTGATCTCTTATATGCATGATTACTTATAGGCTCGTATTTCTTCTTCGAATCTTTGGATTAGATAGACCAACTAGATAGATTTTTCTTGCCATGGGAAGAGGTGCTTTGTGACGGGTTCGATCTTGCGGTGTTCTTTCCAATGACAGAAGGGGCAACAAGACACGCATGTATCATTGTTATTAAGGATAACAAGATGGGGGATATTCCTACATGAATAGATCTTGTCTACATCATGTCATCGTTCTTATTGCATTACTCCGTTTCTCCATGAACTTAATACACTAGATGCATGCTGGATAGCGGTCCATGTGTGGAGTAATAGTAGTAGATGCAGGCAGGAGTCAGTCTACTAATCTTGGACGTGATGCCTATATAATGATCATTGCCTGAATATCGTCATAATTATTCTATCTGTTGGAAATATGCCTTAGAGGCAATAATAAAATGGCTATTATTATATTTCCTTGTTCATGATAATTGTCTATTGTTCATGCTATAATTGTATTAACCAGAAACTGTAATACATGTGTGAATACATAGACCACAATATGTCCCTAGTGAGCCTCTAGTTAACTAGCTCGTTGATCAATAGATGGTTGTGGTTTCCTGACCATGGACATTGGATGTCATTGATAACGGGATCACATTATTAGGAGAATGATGTGATGGATAAGACCCAATCCTAAGCATAGCACAAGATCGCGTAGTTCGTTTCCTAGAGCTTTTCTAATGTCAAGTATCATTTTCTTAGACCATGAGATTGTGCACCTCCCTGATACCATAGGAATGCTTTGGGTGTATCAAACGTCACAACATAACTGGGTGGCTATAAAGGTGCACTACAGGTATCTCCGAAAGTGTCTGTTGGGTTGGCACGAATTGAGACTGGATTTGTCACTCTGTATGACGGAGAGGTATCTCTGGGCCCACTCGGTAATGCATCATCATAATGAGCTCTATGCGACTAAGGAGTTAGCCATGGGATTATGCATTACAGAACGAGTAAAGAGACTTGCCGGTAACAAGATGGAACAAGGTATAGGGATACCGACAATCGAATCTCGGGCAAGTAACATACCGATAGACAAAGGGAATTGTATATGGGATTGATTGAATCCCTGACATCATGTCATTCGATAAGATCATCGTGGAACATGTGGGAGCCAACATGGGTATCCAGATCCCGCTATTGGTTATTGGCCGAGAGGTGTCTCGGTCATGTCTACATGGTTCCCGAACCCGTAGGGTCGACATACATAAGGTTCGGTGACGCTAGAGTTGTTACGGGAAATAGTATGTGGTTACCGAAGGTTGTTCGGAGTCCCAGATGAGATACCGGACGTGACAAGGAACTCCGGAATGGTCCGGAGGTGAAGATCGATTTATTCGACGAAGGGTATTGGAGTCTAGAATTGTTCCGGGGGTACCGGGTGATGACCAACATGTCCGAAAGGGGTTTCGGAGGCCCCGACAAGCGTTTGGGGCCCTTATGGGCCAAGGGGATGGGGCACATCAGCCCACTAAGGGGCTGTGCGCCCCTCCCACCCCATATCACGTAACCTGGAGAGGTGGGGGCGCCTCCCCTAGGCCAGCCGCCCCTCCCAGCTTGGGGGGCAAGTTTCCTAGGGGTGGGGGCACCCAAACCCATCTAGGGTTTCCCCTGTGGCCGCCGCCCCTCCCCTAGGGAAACCCTAGGGTGCCTCCTCCTCCCCCCTTCCCCCTATATATAGCGAGGGGGAGAGAGGGCAGCCACACCCCTTCCCTTGGCGTAGCCCCTCCCTCCTCCAACACTTCCTCCTCCTCCGTAGAGCTTGGCGACGCCCTGCAGAAAATCCACAAGCTCCACCACCACGCCGTCGTGCTGCCGGAGCTCCCCCACAACTTCTCCTCTCCCCTTGAAGGATCAAGAAGGAGGAGACGTCCCTGGGCTATACATGCGTTGAACGCGGAGGCGCCGTCCGTTCGACGTTAGATCGGATCTTCCGCGATTTGAATCGCCGCGAGTACGACTCCATCATTCGCGTTCTTGTAACGCTTCTGTTTTGTGATCTTCGAGAGGTATGAAGATGCACTCCCTTTCTCTTGTTGCTAGCATCTCCTAGATTGATCTTGGTGACACATAGGTAAATTTTGAATTATTGCTACGTTCCCCATCAGTGGTATCAGAGCCAGGTCTATGAGTAGATTCTTTTGCACGAGTAGAACTCAATTAGTTGTGGGCGATGATTTGTTCAATTTGCTTACTGTTACTAGTCTTATCTTGATTCGGCGGCATTGTGGGATGAAGCGGCCCGGAACAACCTTACACGTACGCTTACGTGAGTCAGGTTCCACCAACTGACATGCACTTGATGCATAAGGTGGCTAGGGGTGTCTGGCTCTCCCACTTTAGTCGAATCGGATTCGATGAAAAGGGTCCTTATGAAGGGTAAATAGCAATTGGCATATCACTGTTGTGGCTTTTGTGTAGGTAAGAAACGTTCTTGCCAGAAACCCATAGCAGTCACGTAAAACATGCAACAACAATTAGAGGACGTCTAACTTGTTTCTGCAGGGTATGCTATTATGATGTGATATGTCCAAAAGGATGTGATGAATGATATATGTGATGTGTGAAATTGATCATGTTCTTGTACTAGGAATCACGACTTGCATGTCGATGAGTATGACAACCGGCAGGAGCCATAGGAGTTGTCTTATTTATTGTATGACCTATGTGTCAATGAAAACGCCATGTAATTACTTTACTTTATTGCTAACCGTTAGCCATAGTAGTAGAAGTAATAGTTGGTGAGACAACCTCATGAAGACACAATGATGGAGATCATTATGATGGAGATCATGGTGTCATGCCGGTGACGAAGGTGATCATGCGGCGCCTCGAAGATGGAGATCAACGGCGCAAGATGATATTGCTCATATCATGTCACTTTATGATTTGCATGTGATGTTTGTCATGTTTACATCTTATTTTCTTAGAATGACGGTAGCATAAGTAAGATGATCCCTCACTAAAATTTCAAGAAAGTGTTCCCCCTAACTGTGAACCGTTGCGAAAGTTCGTTGTTTCGAAGCACCATGTGATGATCGGGTGTGATAGATTCTAATGTTCGCATACAACGGGTGTAAGCCAGATTTACACATGCAAAACACTTAGGTTGACTTGACGAGCCTAGCATGTACAGACATTGCCTCGGAACATGAGAGACCGAAAGGTTGAACATGAGTCATATAGTAGATACGATCAATATGGAGATGTTCACCGATGATGACTAGTCCATCTCACGTGATGATCGGACACGACCTAGTTGACTCGGATCATGTATCACTTAGATGACTAGAGGGATGTCTATCTGAGTGGGAGTTCATTAAATAATTTGATTAGATGAACTTAATTATCATGAACATAGTCAAAAGGTCTTTACAAATTATGTCGGAGCTTACGCTTTAGTTCTATTGTTTTAGATATGTTCCTAGAGAAAAAAAAATTAGTTGAAAGTTGACAGTAGCAATTATGCGGACTGGGTCCGTAAACTGAGGATTGTCCTCATTGCTGCACAGAAGGATTATGTCCTTAATGCACCGCCCGGTGTGCTGAACCTCGAGCGTCGTCTGTGGATGTTGCGAACATCTGACATAAAAGTTTTGATGACTACATGATAGTTCAGTGCGTAATGCTAAACGGTTTAGAATCGAGGCGCCAAAGACATTTTTGAAACGTCGCAGAACATATGAGATGTTCCAAGGGCTGAAATTGGGATTTCAGGCTCGTACCCACGGCAAGAGGTATGAGACCTCTGACAAGTTTCTTAGCCTGCAAAATAAGGGAGAAAAGCTCAATCGTTGAGCATGTGCTCAGATTGTCTGAGTACTACAATTGCTTGAATCGAGTGGGAGTTAATCTTCCAGATGAGATAGTCATGGTTCTCCAAAGTCACTGCCACCAAGCTACTAGAGCTTCGTGATGAACTATAACATATTAGGGATAGATATGATGATCCTTGAGCTATTCGCGATGTTTGACACCACGAAAGTAGAAATCAAGTAGGAGCATCAATTGTTGATGGTTAATAAAACCACTAGTTTCAAGAGGGGCAAGGTCAAGAAGGGATACTTCATGAAACAGCAAATCAGTTGCTGCCCTAGTGAAGAAACCCAATGTTGAACCCAAACCCGAGACTAAGTGCTTCTGTAATGAGGGGAACGGTCACTGAAGCAGAATTGCCCTAGATACTTGGTAGATGAGAAGGCTGGCAAGGTCAACAGAAGTATATTGGACATACACTTATATTACTGTGTACTTTACTAGCACTCCTAGTAGCACCAGGGTATTAGATACAGATTCGGTTGCTAAGTGTTAGTAACTTGAAATAAAAGGCTAGGGAATAAACGAAGACTAGCCAAAGGTGAGATGACGATATGTGTTGGAAGTGTTTCCAAGGTTGATGTGATCAAACATCGTACGCTCCCTCTACCATCGGGATTGGTGCTAAACCTAAATAATAATTATTTGGTGTTTGCATTGAGCATAGACATGATTGTATTATGTTTATAGCAATAAGGTTATTCATTTAAGGAGAATCATGGTTACTCTATTTATTTGAATAATAACTTCAATGGTATTGCACCTAAAATGAATGGTTTATTGAATCTCGATCGTAGTGATACACATGTTCATGCCAAAAGATATAAGATAGTAATGATAGTACCACCTACCTGTGGCACTGCCATTTGAGTCATATTGGTATAGAACGCATGAAGAAGCTCCATGTTGATGGATCTTTGGACTCACTCATTTTTGAAAAGTTTGAGACATGCGAACCATGTCTATTGGTATATACGCATGAAGAAACTCCATGCAGATGGATCGTTTGGACTCATTTGATTTTGAATCACTTGATACATGCAAATCATACCACATGGGCAAGATGACTGAAAGGCCTCATTTTCAGTGAGATGGAACAAGAAAGCAACTTGTTGGAAGTAATACATTTTGATGTGTGCTGTCCAATGAGTGCCGAGGCACGCAGTGGATATCGTTATGTTCTTACTTCACAAATGATTTGAGTAGATGCTAAGTATATTTACTTGATGAAACACGAGTCTGAATTATTGAAAGCTTCAAGTAATTTCAGATTGAAGTTGAAGATCGTCGTGACAAGAGGATAAAATGTCTATGATATGATCATATAGATGAATATCCAAGTTACGAGTTTGGTACACAATTAAGACATTGTGGAAATTGTTTCACAACTAATACCGCCTGGAACACCATAGTATGATGGTGTGTCAGAACATCATAAATGCACCCTATTGGATATGGTACATACCATATGTCTCTTATCGAATTACCACTACCGTTTATGGGTTAGGCATTAAAGACAACCTCATTCACTTTAAATAGGGCACCACGTAATTCCTTTGAAATGACACCGTATGAACTATGGTTTAGAGAAACCTAAGCTGTCATTTCTTAAAAGTTTGGGGCTGCGACGCTTATGTGAAAAAGTTTTAGCCTGATAAGCTCGAACCCAAAGCGGATAAATGCATCTTCATAGGACACCCAATACAGTTGGGTATACCTCATATTTCAGATCCGGAAGCAAAAGGGATTGTTTCTAGAAACGGGTCCTTTCTCGAGGAAAAGTTTCTCTCGAAAGAATTGAGTGGGAGGATGGTGGAGACTTAATGAGGTTATTGAACCGTCACTTCAACTAGTGTGTAGCAGGGCACATGAAGTTGTTCCTGTGGCGCCTACACCAATTGAAGTGGAAGCTGATGATATTGATCATGAAACTTCGGATCAAGTCACTCCCAAAACTCGTAGGACGACAAGTATACGTACTACGTAATCCTGTCTTGGAGGTCATGTTGCTAGACAACAATGAACCTACGAGCTATGGAGAAGCGATGGTGGGCCTGGATTTCGACAAATGGCTCGAGGCCATAAAATTTGAGAGAGGATCCATGTATGAAAACAAAGTATAGACTTTGGAAGAACTACTTGATGGTCGTAAGGATGTTGGGTACAGATGGATTTTAAAAGGAAGACGAACAATGATGGTAAGTGTCACCATTAAGAAAGCTCGACTTGTCGCTAAGATGTTTTCTGACAGGTTCAAGGAGTTGACTACGATGTGACTTTCTCACTCGTAGCGATGCTAAGAGTCTGTTGGAATTATATTAGTAGTTACTGCATTATTTATGAAATCTTGCAGATAGGATGTCAAAACATTGCTTCCTCGACAATTTTCTTGAGGAAAGGTTGTATGTGATGCAACCAGAAGGTTTTGTCAATCCTAAAAGATGCTAACAGGTATGCAAAACTCAAGCAATCTTTTTTAGGACTGGAGTAAGCATCTCGGAGTTGGAATATACGCTTTAATGAGATGATCAAAGATTTTGGGTTTATACAAAGTTTATGAGAAACTTGTATTTCCAAACAAGTGAGTGGGAGCACTATAGAATTTCTGATGAGTATATGTTGTTGACATATTGTTGATCAGAAATGATGTAGAATTTCTGGAAAGCATATAGGGTTATTTGAAAAGTGTTTTTCAATGGAAAGCATGGATTAAGCTACTTGAACATTGAGCATCAAGATCTATAAAGATAGATCAAAACTCTTAATAGTACTTTCAAATGAACACATACCGTGACAAGATTTTGAAGGAGTTCAAAATAGATCGGCAAAGGAGTTCTTGGCTATGTTATAAGGTTTGAGTATTGAGTAAGACTCAAGACCTGACCACGGCAGAGGCGAGAGAAAAGACAAAGGTCGTCCCCTATACTCTACAGTATGCTATGCTGTGTACCGCACCTGAAGTGTGCCTTGCCATGAGTCAGTCAAGGGGTACAATAGTGATCCAAGAATGGATCACTGGGCAACGGTCAAAGTTATCCTTAGTGGACTAAGGTAATTTTTTCGATTATGGAGGTGGTAAAAGAGTTTGTCGTAAAGGGTTACGTCAATGCAAACTTTGAGACTAATCTGGATGACTCTCAGTAGTAAACCAGATTCATATAGTAGACAATTATTTGGAAAAGTTCCAAATAGCGCGTGGTAGCTGCATCTACAAGTTGACGTAGAGATTTGTAAAGCACACACGGATCTGTAAGGTTCAGACCCGTTGACTAATAACCCCTCTCACAAGCAAGATATGATCAAACCCCATGGGTGTTGGATTCATTACAATCACATAGTGATGTGAACTAGATTACTGACTCTAGTGCAAGTGGGATACTGTTGGAAACATGCCCTAGAGGCAATAATAAAATGGTTACTATTATATTTCCTTGTTCATCATAACTTTCTATTGTTCATGCTATAATTGTATTAACCGGAAACCATAATACATGTGTGAATAAAAAGACCACAATATGTCCCTAGTGAGCCTCTAGTTAACTAGCTCGTTCATCAATAGATGGTTGTGGTTTCCTGACCATGGACATTGGATGTCGTTGATAACAGGATCACATCATTAGGAGAATGATGTGATGTACAAGACCCAATCCTAAGCATAGCACAAGATCGTGTAGTTCATTTGCTAGAGATTTTCTAATGTCAAGTATCATTTTCTTAGACCATGAGATTTTGCAACTCCCGGATATCGTAGGAATGCTTTGGGTGTATCAAATGTCACAACGTAACTGGGTGGCTATAAAGGTGCACTACAGGTATCTCCGAAAGTGTCTGTTGGGTTGGCACGAATTGAGACTGGATTTGTCACTCCGTATGACGGAGAGGTATCTCTGGGCCCACTCGGTAATGCATCATCATAATGAGCTCTATGTGACTAAGGAGTTAGCCATGGGATTATGCATTACAAAACGAGTAAAGAGACTTGCCGGTAACAAGATGGAACAAGGTATAGGGATACCGACGATCGAATCTCGGGCAAGTAACATACCGATAGACAAAGGGAATTGTATACGGGATTGATTGAATCCCCGACATCATGGTTCATCCGATGAGATCATCGTGGAACATGTGGGAGCCAACATGGGTATCCAGATCCCGCTATTGGTTATTGGCCGAGAGGTGTCTCGGTCATGTCTGCATGGTTCCCAAACCCGTAGGGTCTACACACTTAAGGTTCAGTGACGCTAGAGTTGTTATGGGAAATAGTATGTGGTTACCGAAGGTTGTTTGGAGTCCTGAATGAGATCCCGGATGTGATGAGGAACTCCGGAATGGTTCGGAGGTGAAGATCGATATATTGGACGAAGGGTATTGGAGTCCGGAATTGTTCCGGGGGTACCGGGTGACGACCAGCGTGTCCGAAAGGGGTTTCGGAGGCCCCGGCAAGCGTTGGGGGGCCTTATGGGCCAAGGGGATGGGGCACATCAGCCCATTAAGGGGTGTGCGCCCCTCCCACCCTATCTCACGTAACCTGGAGAGGTGGGGGCTCCTCCGCTAGGGCAGCCGCCCCTCCCGGCTTGGGGGGCAAGTTTCCTAGGGGTGGGGGCGCCCAAACCCATCTAGGGTTTCCCCTGTGGCCGCCGCCCCTCCCGTAGGGAAACCCTAGGGCGCCTCCTGCTCCCCCCTTCCCCCTATATATAGTGAGGGAGAGAGAGGGCAGCCGCACCCCTTCCCCTGGCGCAGCCCCTCCCTCCTCCAACACTTCCTCCTCCTTCGTAGAGCTTGGCAAAGCCCTGCAGAAAATCCACAAGCTCCACCACCACGCCTTCGTGCTACCGGAGCTCTCCCTCAACTTCTCCTCTCCCCTTGCTGGATCAATAAGGAGGAGACATCCCCGGGCTGTACGTGTGTTGAACGCGGAGGCGCCGTCCGTTCGGCGCTAGATCGGATCTTCCGCGATTTGAATCGCCGCGAGTATGACTCCATCATCCGCGTTCTTGTAACGCTTCTGTTTCGTGATCTTCAAGAGGTATGAAGATGCGCTCCCTCTCTCTTGCTGTTAGCATCTTCTAGATTGATCTTGGTGACACATAGGAAAATTTTGAATTATTGCTACATACCCATCACTATCTTCTATCAAATGCCCAACAGTAATTTGTTTACCCACCATGTGCTATTTCTTGAGAGAAGCCACTAGTGAAATCTAGGGCCCCCGGGTGTATTTTCCCATCATATATTTTCTGATTTGTATTGCTATTTGCCTTTTTCTTTATTTGCATCTCTTATTTTCACATCTATATTATCAAAAACCCCAAAATACCTCGCTGGATTTTATTTGCCGTTATTCTATTTGCATCATCAATATATCTATTTACCAATCACTTAGCCGAGAGGGATTGACAACCCCTCTTACGCATCGGGTTGCAAGTACTTGTCCTGTGTGTGCAGGTACCGTTTACATAGTGTTGCTTGGTTCTCCTAATGGATTGATACCTTGGTTTCATAACTGAGGGAAATACCTACCATAGCTATGCTGCATCATCCCTTCCTCTTTGGGGAAATATGACATAGTTCAAGCCACATCAAAAGGAATTTCTGGTGCCGTTGCCGGGGAGGATCAAGTCAAGATCTATCGGGTTCCTAATCACAAATCTCATCTCCTTGCAATTTACATTATTTGCCATTTGCCTCTCGTTTTCATCTCCCCCACTTCACAAAAAATTGCCTTTTTATTCGCTTTGTTTTTTGTTTGTATTTTTCTCGTTCGATCTTTTGTTTGCGTGTGTTGCCATGTGTCTTCTATTTGCTTGCATCTTCGCTCGCTAAAAAATTATTGACATGGATCCACGTCTACTTCCTAATCTTTTCAAAAGATCCAATTATGATCAACCAATTTCTAGTGAATTGAGTTCACTAGATTATCTCTATGATTTTTTGCTTGAGATTCATGAATCTGAAAATTGTGATGAAGTGTTAAACGAAGAAATTTATGAAGTGATTCATGATAGCTCTTTGAATGAAAAGCATGATTGCAATGATATTATTATAAATTCTATTAATGTCAATGGTGCTAATAATATGCAAAACCCCAAGCTTGGTGATGCTAATTTTGCTATGCCCACTACTTATTGCAATGATCATGATTGGGGTGATAATGTTTCTTATGATCTAGAAAATTTATTTAAGCCTCATCATGAATATGATATTGATAATATTGTTTGCAATAATACTGAAAGTGGGTTTGGAAGAGCGTCAACTTTAGGTAAAAATAATCCCAAATATTTGGAGAGTGTTCAATCTTATGAATTTTTTGATAAAAGTGGGTTTGGAGAGATCATGACTTTAGTTTATATTAATCCCACTACTTTGGAAGTGTCAACCTTGCACGCATGTGTATCATGAAGAGAATATTTTATGTGATAGTTATATTGTTAAATTTTATTATGATCCTACATGTAATTATTATGAGAGAGGAAAATATGGTTGTAGATATTTTCATGTTACTAAATTACCTCTTGTTATGTTGAGATCGTCAATGTTTTATCCCTCTTCTTTGCATATGTTAGATGTTTCTTGTCTTGATAATTTGTTTTCTTATAAAATTCCTATGCATAGGAAGTATGTTAGACTTAAATGTGTTTGCTATATATTCCATGATGCTCTCTTTGTGTTCTAGTTCTTATCTTCGTGTGATCATCGTTGAAATCTTAAGCCGATCTTAATGGTTATAAGGAAAGAGCTTGTTGGGAGGCAACCCAATGAATAAAAATTATTTTTGCCTGCTTTCTTCCTGTTCTTGAGTGTTTGCACGATTATGCCTCTGCTATGATTGTGTTTTGATGTTTTAATTAGTTTTTGTGCCAAGCTAAGCCTTTGGGATCATGTTGGGTGATAGTTGATTTGATCTTCTTGAAAAATAGAAACTTTTGCACCCAGTAGCAGAATTTTAAAAAATCTCGGAAATGTGATTTTGCTCTGAAGTTTTTACACAAGATTGATATACAAATTGCTCACATTGTCCCAATTTTGTAGAATTTTTGGAGTTATAGAAGTATATGAAGTTTCCTAATTACTATAGATTGTTCTGTTTTTGCCATATTCTATTTTTGTTGCATTGTGTGCTTATTTTGATGAATCTATGGATTGTATCAGGGGGTACAAGCCATGGTAAAGGTAGAATACAGTAGGTATAATGCAATATAAAATATGAATGGGTTTGCAACAATACTTAGAGTAGCTATTTGCTTTCTTATACTAACGGAACTCATGATGGTTTTTTTTAAGTTTTGTGTGATTGAAGTTTTCAAGTTTTGGGTGAGATCACAATGGATGAATGAATAAGGAGTAGCAAGAGCCTAAGCTTGGGGATGCCCCATGGCACCCCAAGATAATATTCAAGAAGAAACAAGCAACTAAGGTTGGGGATGCCCCAAGTGGCATCCCCTCTTTCTTCTAACGACCATCGGTATTTTACTTGGAGCTATATTTTTATTCGTCACATATCATGAGTTTTGCTTGGAGCGTCCTATATTATATGAGTCTTTGCTTGTTTTGCTTTTTGTTTGTCACAAGTATCCTTGCTGGACACACCTATTTGAGAGAGCCAAAATTATGCTATGATTTATTAGAATTGCTCTTTATGCTTCACATAATTTTTTTTGAGCTATGGAATTGCTGTAGTGCTTCACTTATATCTTTTTGAGCAGGGTGTGCTTTAGTATGTTTGAAGAAATACTATCATGCTTCACTTAGATTTATTTGAGAGTTAGTAAATTTTTAAAGAAATTCTCTCATGCTTCACTTATATTACTTTGAGAGACGAAAAAAATTATGCTCATGTTCTTCACTTAAATTTGTTTGAGCTTGTCAAAAGCAATTGCAATATATGAAACTAGTCCCAAAGTAACAGATATTGAAGAGGGATATAATAGAAACTTTCAAGAAGATCATTGGACAAAATAAACTTGATTCTTTGTAATAGTTTTGAGATTGATGATAGTGATATGTGAGTCATGTTGGTGAGTAATTATACCTTAGTAAGAATATTGGTGTTAAGGTTTGTGATTCCCTATGAAAGCACGGAAGTCAATAGTTACACAATGAAATTACATCCTACTTATGGTGCATTATTTGTTGTTAGTTATGCTTAATGCTTAAATATGTGATTTTTCGTTTCTTGGTTGGTTGCTTGTCAATCTTTTTGCTAGCCTCCACCTGTACTAATTAGAAATACTACTTGTGCATCCAAAATCCATAAACCCAGTTTTTCCATATGAGTCCACCATAACTACCTATATGCAGTATTTCCTTGCCGTGCTAAGCAAATTTGTATGTGCTATCTCTAATTTTCAAAATGAATTTTCTTTTTGTGTGCCTGTACCGCTCATGAAGCGGCAGGGGGTGGCTAATATTTTCCATGCTAGATGTGTTATTCTCAAGATGAGTCATTGCACGAGAGTACGGTGGTAATAGGGATGCACAGTCTCGAAATGAAAAATGAATTTACTTTATGTTGTAAAATAGTAAATTCCTTGGAAAGTGTTGGTATGGACGATACCCGTGGATACGGCTAGCCGTGGAGTGTGAAAGAATGGTGGAAAAAGGAATAAACTTTATTTTCTGTTTGGGAACCGCATATGATATATCTAGCATGGAAAGTGTTGGGAACTACTCGGTCATTTTCGTTGACGGGAAAAGTATGCCTCTCAAAAAAATTATCTCTCAATTTAAGCTTTGAGCTCTGGCACCTCTACAAATCCCTACTTCCCTCTGGAAAGGGCCTATCTATTTACTTTATGCAATTTTTATTTTTATTTGAGTCTCCATCTTCTCTTATAAAGCACCAAGTAAGGGGCACTATGATCGTACTTGAGCATTGGATGTAGCTAGTATGCGAGTGTGTTTCATGAATGGATCAATGATTGTGCATGATGGGCTAGGGATAACTTTCTTTAGTGTTGATATTTTGAAAGACATGGTTGCTTGTTGATATGCTTGAGTATTTAAATCTTCATGTCAAAACTAGACTATTGCTTTGAACCATATAAAAGTCCAAATGTCCATGCTACAAAAGAAAATAATATGTGATGAACATGTTAGGCAACATTCCACATCAAAAATTCTGTTTTTATCATTTACCTACTCGAGGACGAGCAGGAATTAAGCTTGGGGATGCTGATACGTCTCCAACGTATCTATAAATTTTTTATTGTTCCATGCTGTTATATTATCATTCCTGGATGTTTTACAATCATTCTATATCAACTTTATATCATTTTCTGGGACTAACCTATTGACATAGTGCCCAGTGCCAGTTGCTGTTTTTTGCTTGTTCTTTACTTCGCAGAATAACAGTACCAAATGGAGTCCAAATACAGCAAAACTTTTAGGAGATTTTTTTTGGACTAGAAGACATCCAATGGGCCAAAGAAGTACCAGAGGAGAGGCTCGTGGTGAGCACAACCCACCAGGGCATGCACAGGAGCCTAGGCGCACCCAGGGGGTTGTGCCCCCCACGGAGCCCCCCTGCACTGCCTCTTCACCCTATAAATTCCCCAATATTCCAGAAACCCTAGGGGAGTCGACGAAACACATTTCCAACCACCGCAAGTTCCAGAACCACGAGATCCAATCTAGACACCATCACAGAGGGGTTCATCATCCTCATTGGTGTCTCTCCGATGATGCGTGACTAGTTCATCATAGACCTATGGGTCCGTAGGCCATAGCTAGATGGCTTCTTCTCTCTTTTTGATTCTCAATACAATGGTCTCTTGGAGATCTATCTCATGTAACTCTTTTTGAGGTGTGTTTGTTGGGATCCGATGAACTCTGAGTTTATGATTAGATTTATATCCATGAAAGTTATTTGAGTCTTCTTTGATCTCTTATATGCATGATTACTTATATACTTGTATTTCTTCTTTGAATATTTGGTTTAGTTAGGCCAACTAAATCGATTTTTCTTGCCATGGGAAGAGGTGCTTTGTGATGGGTTCAATCTTGCGGTGTTCTTTCCCAGTGACAGAAGGGGCAGCAAGACACGCATGTATCGTTGCTATTTAGGATAACAAGATGGGGGCTATTCCTACATGAATAGATCTCGTCTACATCATGTCATCGTTCTTATTGCATTACTCTGTTTCTCCATGAACTTAATACACTATGTGCATGCTGGATAGCAGTCGATGTGTGGAGTAATAGTAGTAGATGCAGGCAGGAGTCGGTCTACTAATCTTGGGTGTGATGCCTATATAACGAACATTGCCTGGATATCATCATAATTATTCGATCTTCTATCAATTGCCCAAAAATAATTTGTTTACCCATCGTGTGCTATTTCTTGAGAGAAGCCACTAGTGAAATCTACGGCCCCCGGGTCTATTTTCCCATCATATATTTTCATATCTGCATTGCTATTTGCCTTTTTCTTTATTTGCATCTTTTATTTTCATATCTATATTATCAAAACCCAAAAATACCTCACTGAATTTTATTTGTTGTTATTCTATTTGCATCTATCAATCTATCTATTTACAAATCGCTTACCCAAGAGGGGTTGACAACCTCTCTTACGTGTTGGGTTGCAAGTATTTGTTCTTTGTGTGCAGGTATCGTTTACATAGTGTTGCTTGGTTCTCCTACTGGATTGATACCTTGGTTTCATAACTGAGGGAAATACCTACCGTAGCTGTGTTGCATCATCCCTTACTCTCTGGGGAAATACCGACGTAGTTCCAGCGACATCAGAAAACACCATGACATGTTGTCTTATCCAACACAAGATGATCAAAAGAGTATGAGAGGGATATGTGAGGCCACATTGACTTTGAACCTAATGGCTGACCAGTCACGCTTCGCAGGAGCCCAAACCGCATTCAAGCATCTCTTGAGGCGTAACAAAAGATTTAAGACCGAACTCCCATCACCAGTTGAAGGAGGATCTCATTGACCATCATTGGCATCTAGTTTGGAGAAGGAATGCTTAAACTGGTTTAAGGTCCATCTATTTTCACTCTAACAATTTATTTGATTGAGTTATTTGTTGCATCTAGATTATTTGATCTATTTAGATAATTGGTTGGTAATAATATTTGTCGTATTATGATCATTGTTTGATCTATGTTGTTGTAAATAGTCTAGAAAGAATATATGATGCATTTATAGGTGGGTCATACACACATGAAAATATGCAGGCTGCATTATGGCAACTCTATGTTTGCGCACAACCACCGCAACCTACATACCCATATGGAGCGTGCTCCATGTCCCATATGGCGATCGCAGATATAGCGAATCTACTAGTGTTGCTCTTACATGGGCTTTTGTATCAGTTATAACAAGGATATGAGCCGATGTGCCAATTCTAATTGAGATGAAAATGCTATGAGAAAACAATTTTATTTTTTGCAAGGAGGGAGCAAGACTTTTGATTTAAAGGATTTTTAAAGCCATGGGCTTAGAATACAAAGATTCTTTTTAATATCATTTCATCTTTCGATATAGTCTTTCATCCCTACCCAAGGACACTACACGAAGAATCCAAGACCTACAGGGTTAGGAGGAGGATACCGATTGGAATGACACAGTGTGCAAGTCACTCGACAGATGATACACTCGGTTAACTCCACCGCCACTCGACCACCGTAAATCACTCGGAAGTATATGATTTCACTCGACTAACAGAAGACCTGGAGCCCCCCGGATGGCAACGGTCAGGCGATCAATTCATCATTGTAAAGATCATTAATTACGGGCATTACCAGTAACGTACTCAACTTTATCATCTCACTGAATCGTTGCGTAACTAAGGGTGACGAGGGGCCAGCAGACTCTATATAAGCTACCATGTCCTCCTGTACAAGGGTTCGCACCCCGTGTAACTTAACACTCCAGCCAGACAGAGCTCCCGCAACACTGACACATAGGAATTTTACCTCCTCCGAGAGGGGCCCGAACTCGTAAATCTGAGTGTACAACCTCACTGTAGCTAGACTCTGCCCTCTCCTACATACCACCTACCTCTACTATCAGATCCGTTCCCACGACAGTTGGCGCCCATCATGGGGTAGGCGTCTAAGCGACTTCCATCAAGGTTGCGTTCTTCGAACTCCATTGACATGGTTTCCGGCGGCAGACTGCCTTTGGGTCGCGAGATCCTTCTCGGCACACTCATCTTCGTCGCCGATGATTCGAAATGGCTCCAGGAAGCCCCCCTCGACATCGAGGCGCTCCCCGTTCGTGGTGCGGTGCACTTTCGTGCGAGTGCCTGCAGCGTCCTCCTGCGGCACCTGTCGACTCAGTATCGGTCGGCTCCGGTGGCATATTCCCTCCCCGCTGCTCGCCGCCAAAAGCGATCCGGTCGCTCGCGGCTCCAGCGATGGGTGAAGCACGCGGTGGCTCGCCAGTCATCCACTTCTCATATTGCGGCAATCAAGCCCGACGAGTCCCTTTATGGCCTGTTCGCTCTGTCGTCTGGCCACTCGGATACGCTTTTCGAGTGTGAAAGTAACGACCCAACGGCGGAAGTCTTTGTGGTTGGTGTTGGGAAACATAGCGTGCAATTTCAATAAATTTCCTACGCTCACGCAAGATCTATCTCGGAGATGATAACAATGAGAGTTGGAGAGTGTGTCCACGTACCCTCGTAGACCGAAAGCGGAAGTGTTTGCCAACGCGGTTGATGTAGTCGAGCTTCTTCTTGTTCCGATCGATCAAGCACCGAACATACGACACCTCTGAGTTCTGCACACATTCAGCTTGATGACGTCCCTCGAATTCTTGATCTAGCAGAGTGTCGAGGAAGTAGATGATATCTGTCAGCATGACGGCATGGTGACGGTGAAGTTATCTGTGCAGGGATTCGCCTAAGCACTACGAGAATATGACCGGAGGCGTAAACCGTGGAGGGGGGCGCGCTGCACACGACTAACAATCGTTGGTGTGTGTTCTAGGCGCCCCTCCCCATGTATATATAGGTGGGAGGGGAGGGGGCAGCCTTGGGGCGCCCAAGTAGGAGGAATCCTACTTGGGCTCCCTAATCCAATTCGTCCTCCCCCTTTCCTTCCTTTTGCCGGAGAGAAAAGGGAAAGGGGAAGGAGAGAATGAAGGGGGGGGGGGGCGAACCCCTTCACCTCCTTCTCCAATTCAGCCACATGCCTAAGGGGGGGCGCCACCCCTTGTGGGCTGGTGTGCTCCCCTCTTATGGCCCATATGGCCCATATCTTCCCCCTGGGGGTTCCGGTAACCCCCTGGTACTCCAATAAATACCCAATACTACCCGGAACACTTCCGGTGTCCGAATACTATCATCCTATATATCAATCTTTACCTCTCGACCATTTTGAGACTCCTCGTAATGTCCGTAATCTCATCCTGGACTCCGGAAAACATTCAGTCACCAATTCACATAACTCATATAATACAAAATCATCATCGAACGTTAACCGTGCGGACCCTACGGGTTCGAGAACTATGTACACATGACCGAAACACCTCTCCGGTAAATAACCAATAGCGGAACCTAGATGCTCATATTGGCGCCCACATATTCTACGAAGATATTTATCGATTGAACTGTTATGACAACATACATTATTCCCTTTGTCATCAGTATGTTACTTGCCCGAGATTCGATCGTCGATATCTTCATACCTAGTTCAATCTCGTTACTGGTGTCACATCCCTGGTCCTGTTATGCACTAGGCTAGGCCTCATGTGAGCATCATGTTTTAATTCAAATGAAATTTGAATTGAGGGATTTTCAAAGGCTCAGAAACCTTCTAAAAATGATCAACATTAAAATCTTCTCAAAGAAGTCCAAGAAAATGTTCCTCTTAGTCTCTGAAAATATTGCAAAGAGGTAAAACTCAAAACAATATTTTTGGTATCTCAGAGTTAATTATTTTGGGCCTTTGAATTAAATAAATAGCTATTTGCATTGGATATATATTTGATATATAAATAATATATGTCCAATAATTACTGGAACATTTTATGTGGTTTGGTATATTTTAGTTCTAGCCACATAACTATTTTCAGGATTTTATAAAATGGTTTAGTATTTTACTAAACTAAAACAACACAGAACAAAATAGATAAATAAAAACAGAAATAGAAAGAGCAGAGGACTACCTGGCGCTCACCTCAGCCCACCTGGCCCAGCTCCTCCAGCCGGCCCAGCCCACCGCCGCTTCTCCCCCTGTCGTCTTCCTCCCCCTCGCCCCGAAGCTGCTAAGTGGCGTGCGCGGCCATGCGCCCCAGCCACCTCCTCCCTGCCTGGCTGCCTCCTCCTCTCCTGGACGTCTCTCGCAGCTCCACGCCACCCCCTGGAACCCCCTCGCACTCTCTCTCGACCCCTTCCCCCTCCTCTGCTCTCTCTCTCTCTCTCTCGCGCAGCCCGAGCGGAGCTCATCGCCGCCGCTCGCCGTTGCCGCACCCAGAGCCTCCCCCTCGACCCTCGGCGTGCCCAGTAGCTCGGCTACCTCGCCCTCATCCTCTCCGACGAGTCAAGCGACCTCGGACGCCCTGCATCACCGTCATCGAGCCGTCTTCTTCACACACAGCCGCCGGATGCCGCTCGTCGATTCGCCGTCTCCGCCACCTCCCCGAGCCCACCGAGCTGCTCGTCGACCTCGCCGTGAGCTCCTCTGCCGAACCCCTCTCTCCCCGTGCTCTATTTCCCTCCGTAGCCGCCGTTACCACCGCGGCCGAGAGCTTCTCGCCGCCGGCCATGGCGTGGCCGTGGCCACAGCCACCGCAGCTCGTTTCCGAGCCCACTGTCGTGCTCACCGCGATCTCAGGAGTCCGTAGCACGCCCCAGCTCCTCCTGCCGTGCTCCCTAACACCGACCCCGAGCTCGCCCGACCTCCGGCCGCCGCCGAGGTCGACGCCGTGCTCAACTCCGGCCACCTCTGCTCCAGCCGCCTCCACCACTAGAAGCGCCACTCCGCCAGCTCCCCGTAGATGCTCCCCGCGCCCCAAACCATGGCCTGTAGCGCAATCCCGATGCGGACGCTGCCGCGATCTAAGGTCGCCGGCGGTTAAACGCCGGCAGCTGACGTGGCGATGTCATTAAACGCTAATGACGCAATAACCAACCCCCTAGGCCACTGACTATGGGCCCCACCCCTGGTCAAACCCCAGTCAGCGCTGGGTTTGACCGGGATTAGGTCCTGTGTCACTGACGTGTGGACCCCGCACGTCAGGTTTGACCTGGACCTGTCCGTTGACTCGCTGACGTCATGCTGGCGTCAGGCTGACGCAGCTAAATCATTTTCTGGAATTATTTTAATTCTAAATATTCAGGAAATTTCAGAAAATGATTAAAACTTCAATAATTCATAGTAATTCAACCGTAACTCCAAATTAAATAAATTATATATGAAAAATTATCAGAAAAATTCAAGGAATCCATCTGTACCATTTTCATGCATGTTAGAACAACTTATAGATGCTGTTTAGCACAAATCAATTAAAGGGCATTTAAATAATCATATATGGAGTTGGAATTTGAATCTTGGATTCAAACCAACTTCATTTAACCTGTTGCTAGTTGCATTAGCCCAAAACACATTCATTTTGCCATGTCATGATCATGCATCATATTGTGCATTGCATTGATTGTGTTCCCTTCTGTGTTGCCGGTATTTGTCCCCTCTCGATAGACGTGATACCGATGATGTGATCGTTGACACTGATGAAGACTCAATGTTATCTTCAGAAGTGCCAGGCAAGCAAAACCCCCTTGTTCATTCCGATACAATCCTACTCTCTCGCTCCTGCTCTCTTTTAATGCATTAGGACAACACCGATTCATCTGTTACTTGCTGCGGTAGCTGAACCCCTTTATCCTTTGCATGACCTGTCATTGCCACAGTAAATAGATGAAACCCACTAGCATGAGTAGGAGTTGTTTGAGCCCTGTTGTGCCTACTCATTCTTGCTTGTTTGTCATGCCTGCTACTGCTTAGAGTTGTGTCAGGTCCGATTCATCGGGGATGAATCAGAGGTGTGTGAACATGTCCTACTGTGTGTGAGCTAAGTGTGTGAATACGATTTGGTAAAGGTAGCGGTGAGAGGCCATGTAGGAGTACATGGTGGGTTGTCTCATTGCAGCCGTCCTCAGGAACTGAGTTCTGTGTTTGTGATCCATGATTCAGCTACTACCATACATTGGGCCCTGAAATATGACCCCGCTCGACTTCTTATTCACCCTTGTCCTCTGTCCAGGAGTTGCAAGTAGTTTCTGGTGTTTGTAGTATGCTGGAGGCCGTGGACAGCGCTGACCGTAGGGGTGGGCTGTGATGCGGTAGGCACGTGGCCGGGTATATCGGGCGCCCGTTTGGTGTCACGGAACCCTGTTCACATCGTTTGGGGCTGTGAGCGAAACTCCGGCCGGATCTCCTCATGGATGGAACCCGAATAGGCGATAAACCTGGACTAGAGACTTGAGTGTTTAGGTAGGTCGTGGTCTACACCCACGTCGGCTTTTGCTTGAAGTCTGCCGAGCACATGTCGTGTGCAGACGCTAAGTGGTGGAAACATGTATGAAGAAGTACACCCCTGCAGGGTTAACATCATCTATTCGAATAGCCGTGTCCGTGGTAAAGGACTTCTGGGTTGCTTATATCAGTTCATAGACAAGTGAAAGTGGATACTCTAAAATACGCAAGATAAGTGTGAGTGCTATGGATGGCGTTCTCGTAGGGGGACGGGAGCGGATCCATAGTGGTGTATTGATATGGTGAATATGTGGACTCGTGTGCGCCACCTCAAAAGAGTTGCTTGCAGTCGTAGTTTAGGATAGCCACAGAGTCAAAGCTGGCTTGCTGCAGTTAAACCCCACCATCCCCTTTGTTGATAATGATGCATATGTAGTTAGTTCTGATGTAAGTCTTGCTGGGTACATTTGTACTCACGTTTGCCTATTTTATGTTTTTGCAGAGAGACTTCGGTCTCGCTAGTAGTTCCACATGGACTTCGACGTTTAGCTTGTTTCCTCAGCTACGATCTTGTGCCCTCGGCAGGATCTGATAGATAGTCGGGCTTCTCAGCCTTTTTCATTTCTAGATGTCTGTACTCAGACATGTTAAGCTTCCGCATGTGTTTTGACTTGTATGCTCTGATTGTTGGGTCATGAGACTCATGTTTGTAATATCTCGCTCCTCGGAGCCTAATGAATAAATATTTGAGTCGTAGAGTCATGTTGTGATGCCATGTTGTATTTGCACATATCGAGCATATTGTGTGTATGTTATTGAAATGCTTGGTATGTGTGGGATCTGGCTATCTAGTTGTTTATCCTTGGTAGCCTCTCTTACCGGGAAATGTCTCCTAGTGTTTCCTCTGAGCCATGGTAGCTTGCTACTGCTCCGGAACACTTAGGCTGGCCGGCATGTGTCCTTCTTCGTTCCTGTGTTTGTCCCTTCAGGGAAATGTCACGCGATGAATACCGGAGTCCTGTTAGCCCGCTACAGCCCGGTTCACCGGAGTCCTGCTAGCCCAGTGCTACAGCCTGGATTCACTCGTTGATGACCGACACGTTCGATGCTGGGTCATGGATGCCTGTCCCTGTAAGTCTGTGCCACTTTGGGTTTACGACTAGCCATGTCAGCCCGGGCTCCTTATCATATGGATGCTAGCGACACTGTCATATACGTGTGCCAAAAGGCGCAAACGGTCCCGGGCAAAGGTAAGGCGACACCCGTGGGAATACCGTGCGTGAGACCGCAAAGTGATATGAGGTGTTACATGCTAGATCGATGTGGCATTGAGTCGGGGTCCTGACAGCGTTGGTATCAGAGCCTGACTGCCTGTAGGATTACCAAGCCAAACTGGTCGAAGTTGAGTCTAGGAATTCTTTAGTTATATAAGGGAATTGATTGTGGGATGGAACGTAAGGCTCTTTTTACTCCTTATACCTTATGCCTTCTGATCTGAGTCATCTTATCTTTCCTACGGGGTTAAGGAACTAGGTCTTCTCATCTTTCTATCAGGATCACGTGTTACTAATCCGTAGACTTATAAGATTGTTGGACTTAAGTCTCAGTTCAGTTCCTACTACTTCCGTATGTTAATTGTTGATCTCGGAACCTTGATATTGTGCTTCTGAGTGGTTATGCCACCATTTTGTAGTATGTCTCAAATCTTTTCTGAGTGTTTACAGCCGTTATGCTGTCCGAGTCATCCCAGGTTTCTAAATAGTCTGATGCATTTGCAAAATCCTTTCCCTCTGGTTTCGATGTTCCTTTATGCCAGCTCAATCACACTAATTGTTTAGTTGAGGTATTCTATTGCCTTGACATTTATGTTGGAATTATTATTATGACCCTAGGTGTCTCAGGGGATCATCTAGTGGTCTAGGCATGATTTGTGTCCTAGTGTGATGATTCTGGCCTTTATGCTCGAAAGCATTCTGTGATGCTACTTAGTAGTAGGTATTCTACTCCTGGGTTTTGAACCCGAGATTCATCCTACTTACATCATGTTGATAGTGTTGCTAGTTCCTTTAGGATAATAGTAACCTTTGCGATAGTCCTCGAGGTTCATGGTACATCCTTCTTCCAATTACCATGAATCATTCTTGGCAGGAGTTCTTCTGAACCAAAAGATGTCAACAAGAGTGCTCTCGATGAGTTCTCCATGCTATATTGTGACTCTGCCAGCTCAACCTTTCTGCATGGGTTATCCGGAAGAATTATGTTGAACTTGGTTCGACATACTAATCTATGCATCCACAACTCAGAAAGTTATATGTTCCTTTGAGTTGTCCCTCTTTAGTTGTCTACTGACCTTCGTCTATCAATTGATAGTCAAGAGTATGTGTGCGTTCGTTTATCGATGCCTATTACTCTTGTGGTCCATCAAGCCATTCTATCGCGGAATGACTAGGAGAAACAAACTCCAGTACCTCTTCCATATCTAGGATTGGGTCAAAGAAGTTGTGCTCCGCAGAACAAATTGCTAATCCAGCTTTTGCTCTGTTCTACCTTGGAGTATTACCATCTTTTATATCGGGATTGTTATAGGAATTGCACACCATCCTATGAACTCTTGGTACAGTGATACTTCTCGCCATCATTATTCATCCCTCGGTTCTGTGTTGTCGCAACCGGAATGTTGACAAGTGAGTCGTGATGTGTGAAATCAATACTCCTAGCAACCTTGTTGCTTGGTAGTTAAATGGACGATAACCTCATTCTTAGCGTGTTGATTATTGAATCGTCACCCTAAGACTGATCGTACTACCTATTCCCTATTTCTGGTGCACTCCTCGACCAATGAGTTAGGAATTATTTCAAGTCCTCACTCATTTGATCATGTCGTCTTGCCCTCAAAAGCAAGATTGTCCTCAAGCTTAGTAACATACCGGTGGTTCGTGACTTTCCAAATATCTTCTTGGAAGTGTTACCGGGTTGTTTCCTGACTGTTATGTTGAGCTCGTGATCAAGTTGGTTTCTTGCGAACCACTCTTTCTCCAAGAATCTGTGTTGGATACCCCTTAGCTAGTTGGTTAAGCTAAACAACAACTTGGAGAGTTGGAAGATAAAAGCTTGCCTGACTTAGTTCGTTCCAAAGGGATATTCTTGTGTAGTGTGTGTTGAAGAAAGATGATATCTTCATCGATTGGTCCTTGTGATCAGTTGTTGGACCTATTGTCTTATCAATCCTTTGATTTGAGTGTGGGCTATCCTCAAATCAAGTCAGAACCAACGATATTCGTAATGTTGTCTCACTCGTGGTTGATCCCTCGAGCATACACCATTATATCTTTTGGGTCTGACCAATGCTATCACTTGTTCACTTAACTATGGAATTCCTTTTAAAAGGAAACCCAGATGAATTGTTGTTGATCCCATTGACAACATGCTTATCTCCTCCATGTTCTTGTTGGACAACAAGTTAGTGTTGGAAACTTCTGAAAGCATTTCTTCATGCTAACTCATGAAGTATGTGTTTGATGAAAGGAGTGACTTCCTCTTATACACGTGCATTTGGTGAAAGTTGCCGCCGTGAATTTGAGAAAGTTAGTTTTGCTTCCTCTGGAATCATCCCAAGTCAGTCATGCATATGTGCGAAGTATTCTATGGTTTGGAGACTTGCAACCTTCATTCCATATGTGTTCCGAGCACACCAAGCCACTGATTGATTTGTTCAAGGAGAAGAAGTTCCTTCATAAGAGCTAATCATATGACTTATGCAAGGAATTCGTTATCCTCGTTGATGGTTCCCCCTCCTGAACTCGGTAGTGTTTTATTATAAGACTACTTTGTGGTCATGTTTGTCTTGGACAACATGTTCACATGTTGTAGCAGAACCGGCTCGTGTTTTTGGAGCTTGCTATCATAGTTCACTCCCCGAGAATCTCGCAGCGTCATCTCGTCGATTTGTGTTGCAAACTTTCGTTTTTCTTCTTAGACTCGATGAGTCTGGAATATTCTGACACCAACCAGATCTGAATCTCAGGCAGATGTGATGGTTGGAACATTTCCCAAGAACTATAATATTGGTCTCGCGATAACCGGTAAAGTGGATGTCGTGGCCAACACACCCAGCCGAAAGACCTGTTATTATAATATCTTGATTGAGGAAGTTGGCCACCTCCCCATAAGGATCTCGTAGAACTTATTCTAGTAGTTGTTCCTTATGGATTTTTGTGCTCCCGAAGTCCGACCTTTTTACTTGATGGTCTGGTTACCAAACCATTTCAATAAGTGGATTACGCTAGCACATCAAGGAGAACATTAGAAGCGGAGTGCTAAATGTCTCTCGGTCGATCATCTAGATTTCGTCCCCTTGGCCTCGCTAAGGTGAAATCTGAGAAAGTGTTATCTTCCTTTGCATCTGCATCGTCCATTGCTATTCATCGTGGTAGTATGTTGTGTTGTCAGCACCCTTGACGCGGTTGTTGATAAAACCTTGATGATTGTGGAAATGCTCAAGTTCTTGAGAGCACGCGCAAGTGCTAGGTTTGATCGTCGGCATCAACTGTATAGTGCTCTCAGTTTCCTCGACAATGCTATGACCTTTTCAAAATAGTGAATTCACTCTCTATTGTTGGGTTCTTCCCCAGTTACCAGAATCATTCCCAGTATTTGCATTTTGTTCCCAGCTTGCACCGCCAATGTGCCATTCTACCATGGGTCTCTTCCATTTTCGGTGATAAGCAAATTCATCCATTACGTTGTCTTCAACAAGGTAATCCACATCATCTAAGTTCGAGTATGCCATTCTACCGAACCCCTCTAAATGATCAATTATGATTTGCCTTAAGCTGGTATAAAGAGTTTCAATGATCTCTGAATCAAAGGTAATTCTTTTTGCCACTTAAGGGGATATATCTACGAGTCACGGTTCCTAAGGTGTCTCGTTGTGGTATCATGGCAACTCAACTCCTCGCTATTTGACAACCGTTCACCACCCTCTTAGGTGTGGAATTGTTGTCTACCTAGTGAACCCTCATCATTTGTTCCACTCCATCCCTCTAGATGTGTGTTTTGTGTCTCAGCTCGAGTGATGTTGTTACGTCTCATTCCAAGAGTTAATCCTGAGTTGTTCGACCTTCGAGAAGGTTGATCCTTCTAGAGTTCCTTCTCCTCTCGTTGTCATGTTGGCTGGAGTTCTCAGAGCAAGACGACAAGACAAAGATGGTGATCGATTCAACATGCTGATGAAGTGCACCCTGGATCGTGAAGATTGTGCTAGTTTGCGTTCCCCCTTCACCTTACCCTACGCTTGAATCTCGGCACGAGATTTTTGTTTAGTTGGGGGTGAGTTGTCACATCCCTGGTCCTGTTATGCACTAGGCTAGGCCTCATGTGAGCATCATGTTTTAATTCAAATGAAATTTGAATTGAGGGATTTTCAAAGCCTCAGAAACCTTCTAAAAATGATCAACATTAAAATCTTCTCAAAGAAGTCCAAGAAAATGTTCCTCTTAGTCTCTGAAAATATTGCAAAGAGGTAAAACTCAAAACAATATTTTTGGTATCTCAGAGTTAATTATTTTGGGCCTTTGAATTAAATAAATAGCTATTTGCATTGGATATATATTTGATATATAAATAATATATGTCCAATAATTACTGGAACATTTTATGTGGTTTGGTATATTTTAGTTCTAGCCACATAACTATTTTCAGGATTTTATAAAATGGTTTAGTATTTTACTAAACTAAAACAACACAGAACAAAATAGATAAATAAAAACAGAAATAGAAAGAGCAGAGGACTACCTGGCGCTCACCTCAGCCCACCTGGCCCAGCTCCTCCAGCCGGCCCAGCCCACCGCCTCTTCTCCCCCTGTCGTCTTCCTCCCCCTCGCCCGAAGCTGCTCGGTGGCGCGCGCGGCCACGCGCCCCGGCCACCTCCTCCCTGCCTGGCTGCCTCCTCCTCTCCTGGACGTCTCCCGCAGCTCCACGCTACCCCCTGGAACCCCCTCGCACTCTCTCTCGACCCCTTCCCCCTCCTCTGCTCTCTCTCTCTCTCTCGCGCAGCCCGAGCGGAGCTCATCGCCGCCGCTCGCCGTTGCCGCACCTAGAGCCTCCCCCTCGACCCTCGGCGTGCCCAGTAGCTCGGCTACCTCGCCCTCATCCTCTCTGACGAGTCAAGCGACCTCGGACGCCCTGCATCGCCGTCATCGAGCCGTCTTCTTCACACACAGCCGCCGAATGCCGCTCGTCGATTCGCCGTCTCCGCCACCTCCCCGAGCCCACCGAGCTGCTCGTCGACCTCGTCGTGAGCTCCTCTGCCGAACCCCTCTCTCCCCGTGCTCTATTTCCCTCCGTAGCCGCCGTTACCACCGCGGCCGAGAGCTTCTCGCCGCCGGCCATGGCGTGGCCGTGGCCACAGCCACCGCAGCTCGTTTCCGAGCCCACTGTCGTGCTCATCGCGATCTCAGGAGTCCGTAGCACGCCCCAGCTCCTCCTGCCATGCTCCCTAACACCGACCCCGAGCTCGCCCGAGCTCCGGCCGCCGCCGAGGTCGACGCCGTGCTCAACTCCGGCCATCTCCGCTCCAGCCGCCTCCACCACTGGAAGCGCCACTCCGCCAGCTCCCCGTAGATGCTCCCCGCGCCCCAAACCATGGCCTGTAGCGCAATCCCGATGCGGATGCCGCCGCGATCTAAGGTCGCCGGCGGTTAAACGCCGGCAGCTGACGTGGCGATGTCATTAAACGCTAATGACGCACTAACCAACCCCCTAGGCCACTGACTGTGGGCCCCACCCCTGGTCAAACCCCAGTCAGCATTGGGTTTGACCGGGATTAGGTCCTGTGTCACTGGCGTGTGGACCCCGCACGTCAGGTTTGACCTGGACCTGGCCGTTGACTCGCTGACGTCATGCTGGCGTCAGGCTGACGCAGCTAAATCATTTTCTGGAATTATTTTAATTCTAAATATTCAGGAAATTTCAGAAAATGATTAAAACTTCAATAATTCATAGTAATTCAACCATAACTCCAAATTAAACAAATTATATATGAAAAATTATCAGAAAAATTCAAGGAATCCATCTGTACCATTTTCATGCATGTTAGAACAACTTATAGATGCTGTTTAGCACAAATCAATTAAAGGGCATTTAAATAATCATATATGGAGTTGGAATTTGAATCTTGGATTCAAACCAACTTCATTTAACCTGTTGCTAGTTGCATTAGCCCAAAACACATTCATTTTGCCATGTCATGAGCATGCATCATATTGTGCATTGCATTGATTGTGTTCCCTTCTGTGTTGCTGGTATTTGTCCCCTCTCGATAGACGTGATATCGATGATGTGATCATTGACACTGATGAAGACTCAATGTTATCTTCAGAAGTGCCAGGCAAGCAAAACCCCCATGTTCATTCCGATACAATCCTACTCTCTCGCTCCTGCTCTCTTTTAATGCATTAGGACAACACCGATTCATCTGTTACTTGCTGCGGTAGCTGAACCCCTTTATCCTTTGCATGACCTGTCATTGCCACAGTAAATAGATGAAACCCACTAGCATGAGTAGGAGTTGTTTGAGCCCTGTTGTGCCTACACATTCTTGCTTGTTTGTCATGCCTGCTACTGCTTAGAGTTGTGTCAGGTCTGATTCATCGGGGATGAATCAGAGGTGTGTGAACATGTCCTACTGTGTGTGAGCTAAGTGTGTGAATACGATTTGGTAAAGGTAGCGGTGAGAGGCCATGTAGGAGTACATGGTGGGTTGTCTCATTGCAGCCGTCCTCAGGAACTGAGTTCTGTGTTTGTGATCCATGATTCAGCTACTACCATACATTGGGCCCTGAAATATGACCCCGCTCGACTTCTTATTCACCCTTGTCCTCTGTCCAGGAGTTGCAAGTAGTTTCTGGTGTTTGTAGTATGCTGGAGGCCGTGGACAACGCTGACCGTAGGGGTGGGCTGTGATGCGGTAGGCACGTGGCCGGGTATACCGGGCGCCCGTTTGGTGTCACGGAACCCTGTTCACATCGTTTGGGGCTGTGAGCGAAACTCCGGCCGGATCTCCTCATGGATGGAACCCGAATAGGCGATAAACCTGGACTAGAGACTTGAGTGTTTAGGTAGGTCGTGGTCTACACCCACGTCGGCTTTCGCTTGAAGTCTGCCGAGCACATGTCGTGTGCAGATGCTAAGTGGTGGAAACATGTATGAAGAAGTACACCCCTGCAGGGTTAACATCATCTATTCGAATAGCCGTGTCCGTGGTAAAGGACTTCTGGGTTGCTTATATCAGTTCATAGACAAGTGAAAGTGGATACTCTAAAATACGCAAGATAAGTGTGAGTGCTATGGATGGCGTTCTCGTAGGGGGACGGGAGCGGATCCATAGTGGTGTATTGATATGGTGAATATGTGGACTCGTGTGCGCCACCTCAAAAGAGTTGCTTGCAGTCGTAGTTTAGGATAGCCACAGAGTCAAAGCTGGCTTGCTGCAGTTAAACCCCACCATCCCCTTTGTTGATAATGATGCATATGTAGTTAGTTCTGATGTAAGTCTTGCTGGGTACATTTGTACTCACGTTTGCCTATTTTATGTTTTTGCAGAGAGACTTCGGTCTCGCTAGTAGTTCCACATGGACTTCGACGTTTAGCTTGTTACCTCAGCTACGATCTTGTGCCCTCGGCAGGATCTGATAGATAGTCGGGCTTCTCAGCCTTTTTAATTTCTAGATGTCTGTACTCAGACATGTTAAGCTTACGCATGTGTTTTGACTTGTATGCTCTGATTGTTGGGTCATGAGACTCATGTTTGTAATATCTCGCTCCTCGGAGCCTAATGAATAAATATTTGAGTCGTAGAGTCATGTTGTGATGCCATGTTGTATTTGCACATATCGAGCATATTGTGTGTATGTTATTGAAATGCTTGGTATGTGTGGGATCTGGCTATCTAGTTGTTTATCCTTGGTAGCCTCTCTTACCGGGAAATGTCTCCTAGTGTTTCCACTGAGCCATGGTAGCTTGCTACTGCTCCGGAACACTTAGGCTGTACGGCATGTGTCCTTCTTCGTTCCTGTGTTTGTCCCTTCGGGGAAATGTCACGCGATGAATACCGGAGTCCTGTTAGCCCGCTACAGCCCGGTTCACCGGAGTCCTGCTAGCCCAGTGCTACAGCCTGGATTCACTCGCTGATGACCGACACGTTCGATGCTGGGTCATGGATGCCTGTCCCTGTAAGTCTGTGCCACTTTGGGTTTACGACTAGCCATGTCAGCCCGGGCTCCTTATCATATGGATGCTAGCGACACTGTCATATACGTGTGCCAAAAGGCGCAAACGGTCCCGAGCAAAGGTAAGGCGACACCCGTGGGAATACCGTGCGTGAGGCCGCAAAGTGATATGAGGTGTTACATGCTAGATCGATGTGGCATTGAGTCGGGGTCCTGACAGCGTTGGTATCAGAGCTTGACTGCCTGTAGAATTACCAAGCCAAACTGGTCGAAGTTGAGTCTAAAAATTCTTTAGTTATATAAGGGAATTGATTGTGGGATGGAACGTAAGGCTCTTTTTACTCCTTATACCTTATGCCTTCTGATCTGAGTCATCTTATCTTTCCTACGGGGTTAAGGAACTAGGTCTTCTCATCTTTCTATCAGGATCACGTGTTACTAATCCGTAGACTTATAAGATTGTTGGACTTAAGTCTCAGTTCAGTTCCTACTACTTCCGTATGTTAATTGTTGATCTCGGAACCTTGATATTGTGCTTCTGAGTGGTTATGCCACCATTTTGTAGTATGTCTCAAATCTTTTCTGAGCTTTACAGCCGTTATGCTGTCCGAGTCATCCCAGGTTTCTAAATAGTCTGATGCATTTGCAAAATCCTTTCCCTCTGGTTTCGATGTTCCTTTATGCCAGCTCAATCACACTAATTGTTGAGTTGAGGTATTCTATTGCCTTGACATTTATGTTGGAATTATTATTATGACCCTAGGTGTCTCAGGGGATCATCTAGTGGTCTAGCCATGATTTGTGTCCTAGTGTGATGATTCTGGCCTTTATGCTCGAAAGCATTCTGTGATGCTATTTAGTAGTAGGTATTCTACTCCTGGGTTTTGAACCCGAGATTCATCCTACTTACATCATGTTGATAGTGTTGCTAGTTCCTTTAGGATAATAGTAACCTTTGCGATAGTCCTCGAGGTTCATGGTACATCCTTCTTCCAATTACCATGAATCATTCTTGGCAGGAGTTCTTCTGAACCAAAAGATGTCAACAAGAGTGCTCTCGATGAGTTCTCCATGCTATATTGTGACTCTGCTAGCTCAACCTTTCTGCATGGGTTATCCGGAAGAATTATGTTGAACTTGGTTCGACATACTAATCTATGCATCCACAACTCAGAAAATTATATGTTCCTTTGAGTTGTCCCTCTTTAGTTGTCTACTGACCTTCGTCTATCAATTGATAGTCAAGAGTATGTGTGCGTTCGTTTATCGATGCCTATTACTCTTGTGGTCCGTCAAGCCATTCTATCGCGGAATGACTAGGAGAAACAAACTCCAGTACCTCTTCCATATCCAGGATTGGGTCAAAGAAGTTGTGCTCCGCAGAACAAATTGCTAATCCAGCTTTTGCTCTGTTCTACCTTGGAGTATTACCATCTTTTATATCGGGATTGTTATAGGAATTGCACACCATCCTATGAACTCTTGGTACAGTGATACTTCTCGCCATCATTATTCATCCCTCGGTTCTGTGTTGTCGCAACCGGAATGTTGACAAGTGAGTCGTGATGTGTGAAATCAATACTCCTAGCAACCTTGTTGCTTGGTAGTTAAATGGACGATAACCTCATTCTTAGCGTGTTGATTATTGAATCGTCACCCTAAGACTGATCGTACTACCTATTCCCTATTTCTGGTGCACTCCTCGACCAATGAGTTAGGAATTATTTCAAGTCCTCACTCATTTGATCATGTCGTCTTGCCCTCAAAAGCAAGATTGTCCTCAAGCTTAGTAACATACCGGTGGTTCGTGACTTTCCAAATATCTTCTTGGAAGTGTTACCGGGTTGTTTCCTGACTGTTATGTTGAGCTCGTGATCAAGTTGGTTTCTTGCGAACCACTCTTTCTCCAAGAATCTGTGTTGGATACCCCTGAGCTAGTTGGTTAAGCCAAACAACAACTTGGAGAGTTGGAAGATAAAAGCTTGCCTGACTTAGTTCGTTCCAAAGGGATATTCTTGTGTAGTGTGTGTTGAAGAAAGATGATATCTTCATCGATTGGTCCTTGTGATCAGTTGTTGGACCTATTGTCTTATCAATCCTTTGATTTGAGTGTGGGCTATCCTCAAATCAAGTCAGAACCAACGATATTCGTAATGTTGTCTCACTCGTGGTTGACCCCTCGAGCATACACCATTATATCTTTTGGGTCTGACCAATGCTATCACTTGTTCACTTAACTATGGAATTCCTTTTAAAAGGAAACCCAGATGAATTGTTGTTGATCCCATTGACAACATGCTTATCTCCTCCATGATCTTGTTGGACAACAAGTTAGTGTTGGAAACTTCTGAAAGCATTTCTTCATGCTAACTCATGAAGTATGTGTTTGATGAAAGGAGTGACTTCCTCTTATACACGTGCATTTGGTGAAAGTTGCCGCCGTGAATTTGAGAAAGTTAGTTTTGCTTCCTCTGGAATCATCCCAAGTCAGTCATGCATATGTGCGAAGTATTCTATGGTTTGGAGACTTGCAACCTTCATTCCATATGTGTTCCGAGCACACCAAGCCACTGATTGATTTGTTCAAGGAGAAGAAGTTCCTTCATAAGAGCTAATCATATGACTTATGCAAGGACTTCGTTATCCTCATTGATGGTTCCCCCTCCTGAACTCGGTAGTGTTTTATTATAAGACTACTTTGTGGTCATGTTTGTCTTGGACAACATGTTCACATGTTGTAGCAGAACCGGCTCGTGTTTTTGGAGCTTGCTATCATAGTTCATTCCCCGAGAATCTCGCAGCGTCATCTCGTCGATTTGTGTTGCAAACTTTCGTTTTTCTTCTTAGACTCGATGAGTCTGGAATATTCTGACACCAACCAGATCTGAATCTCAGGCAGATGTGATGGTTGGAGTCCTGTTAGCCCGCTACAGCCCGGTTCACCGGAGTCCTGCTAGCCCAGTGCTACAGCCTAGATTCACTCGCTGATGACCGACACGTTCGATGCTGGGTCATGGATGCCTGTCCCTGTAAGTCTGTGCCACTTTGGGTTTACGACTAGCCATGTCAGCCCGGGCTCCTTATCATATGGATGCTAGCGACACTGTCATATACGTGTGCCAAAAGGCGCAAACGGTCCCGGGCAAAGGTAAGGCGACACCCGTGGGAATACCGTGCGTGAGGCCGCAAAGTGAGATGAGGTGTTACATGCGAGATCGATGTGGCATTGAGTCGGGGTCCTGAAAACTGGCAAGTCTCTTTACTCATTCCATAATGCATCATCCTGCAACTAACTCATTATTCACTTGTCTTGCAAGGCTTCTTATGATGTGCATTACCGAGAGGGCCCAGAGATACCTCTCCGATACTCGAAGTGACAAATCCTAATCTCGATCTATGCCAAACCAACAAACACCTTCGGAGATACCTGTAGAGCATCTTTATAATCACCTAGTTATGTTGTGATGTTTGATAGCACACAAGGCATTCTTCCGGTATCCGGGAGTTGCATAATCTCATAGTTGGAGGAATATGTATTTGACATGAAGAAAGGAGTAGCAATAAAACTGAACAATCATAATGCTAAGCTAACGAATGGGTCTTGTCCGTAACATCATTCTCCTAATGATGTGATCCCATTCATCAAATGACAACACATGTCTATGGTTAGGAAACTTAATCACCTTTGATTAACGAGCTAGTCTAGTAGAGGCTTACTAGGGACATGGTGTTTTGTCTATGTATCCACACATGTATCAAGTTTCCGGTTAATACAATTCAGAATGAAGGATAAACATTTATTGTGAAATAAGTAAATATAATATAACAACTTTATTATTGCCTCTAGGGTATATTTCCTTCAGTCTCCCACTTGCACTAGAGTCAATAATCTAGTTCACATCACCATGTGATTTAACACCAATACTTCACATCGTCCTGTGATTAACACCCATAGTTCACATCGCCATGTGACCAACACTCAAAGGTTTTACTAGAGTCAATAATCTAGTTTACATTGCCATCTGATTAACATCCAAAGAGTACTAAGGTGTGATCATGTTTTGCTTGTCAGAGAGGTTTAGTCAACGGGTCCGTCACATTCAGATCTGTATGTATTTTTCAAATTTCAATGTCTACAATGCATGGTGCTACTCTAGCTAATTGCTCCTACTTTCAATATGTATCCAAACTGAGATCCAGAGTCATCTAGATTAGTGTTAAAGCTTGCAATGTTGTAACCCTTTACGACGAACCCTTTATCACCTCCATAACCGAGAAACATTTCCTTAGTCCTCTAAGGATAATTTTGACCATTGTCTAGTGATCTACTCGTGGATCACCATTGTACCCCCTTGCCAAATTCATAGCAAGGCACAAAATTGGTCGGGTACACAACATGATATAATTTATAGAACCTATGACTTAGGCATATATAGGGAATGACTTTCATTCTCTCTCTATCTTCTGCCGTGGTCGGGCTTTGAGTCTTACTCAACTTCACACCTTGCAATACAGACAAGAACTCTTTCTTTGACTGATTCATTTAGAACATCTTCAAAACTTTGCCAAGGTATGTGCCTTGTGCAAGTCCTATTAAGTGTCTCAATCTATCCTTATAGATATTGATGCCCAATATGTAAGTAGCTTCACCGAGGTATTTCATTGAAAAATTCTTATTCAAATATCCTTTTATGCTATCCAGAAATTCTATATCATTTCCAATCAACAATATGCATGTCATCCACATATAATATCAGAAATGCTACTGAGCTCCCACTCACTTTCTTGTAAATACAGGCTTCTCTGAATGTTTGTATAAAACCATATGCTTTGATCACCTCATCAAAGCATATATTCCAACTTCGAGATGCTTGCACCGGTCCATAGATGGATCGCTGGAGCTTCCACACTTTGTTAGCACTTTTAGGATCGACAAAACCTTCTGGTTGCATCATATACAACTCTTCTTTTAGAAATCCACTATGGAATGCAGTTTTGACGTCCATTTGCCAGATTTCATAATCATAAAATGGGGCAATTGCTAACATGATTCAGACAAACTTAAGCATCGCTACGGGTGAGAAAGTCTCATCATAGTCAACTCCTTGAACTTGTTGAAAATCTTTTGCGACAAGTCGAGCTTTATAGATAGTAACATTACCATCAGCGTCTGTCTTCTTCTTGAAGATCCATTTATTCTCTATGGGTCGCCGATCATCGGGTAAATCCACCAAAGTCCATAATTTGTTCTCATACATGGATCCTATCTCAGATTTCATGGTTCAAGCCATTTATTGGAATCTGGCTCATCATAGCTTCTTTCATAGTTCGTAGGTTCGCCATGGTCTAGTAACATGACTTCCAGAATAGGATTGTTATACCACTCTAGTGTCGATCGTGTTCTAGTTGACCTACGAGGTTCTGTAGTAACTTGATCTGAAATTTCATGATCATCATCATTAGCTTCCTCTCTAGTTGGTGTAGGCATCACGGGACCGGATTTCTCGGATGAGGTACTTTCCAAATTGAGAGAAGGTACAATTACCTCATCAAGTTTTACTTTCCTCCCACTCATTTCTTTTGAGAGAAACTCCTTCTCTAGAAAGGTTCCATTCTTGGCAACAAAGATCTTGCCTTTGGATCTGTGGTAGAAGGTGTACCCAATTGTTTCCTTAGGGTATCCTATGAAGACGCACTTCTCCGATTTAGGTTCGAGCTTATCAGGCTGAAGCCTTTTAACATAAGTGTCGCAACCCCAAACTTTAATAAACGACAACTTAGGTTTGTTGCCAAACCACAGTTGATACGGTGTCGTCTCAATGGATTTTGACGGTGCCCTATTTAACGTGAATGCGGCTTTCTCTAATGCATAACCCCAAAACGATAGTGGTAAATCAGTAAGAGACATCATAGATCACATCATATCTAATATAGTATGGTTACAATGCTCGGACACACCATTATGGTATTGTGTTCCAGGTGGCATGAGTTGTGAAAGTATTCCACATTGTTTTAAATGAAGGCCAAACTCGTAACTCAAATATTCACCTCTGCGATCATATCATAGAAACTTTATTTTCTTGTTACGATGATTCTCCACTTCACTCTGAAATTCTTTGAACTTTTCAAATATTTCAGACTTGTGTTTCATTAAGTAGATATACCCATATCTGCTCAAATCATCTGTGAAGGTCAGAAATTAACGATACTCGCTACGAGCTTCAACACTTGTTAGACCGCATACATCAGTATGTATTATTTCCAATAAGTCATTGGCTCGCTCCATTGTTCCGGAGAATGGAGTTTTAGTCATCTTGCCCATTAGGCATGGTTCGCAGGTATCAAATGATTCATAATCAAGTGATTCCAAAAGTCCATCTGCATGGAGGTTCTTCATGCGCTTTACACCAATGTGACCTAAACGGCAGTGCCACAAACATGTTGCACTATCATTATCAACTTTGCATCTTTTGGCATCAACATTATGAATGTGTGTATCACTGCGATCGAGATTCAATAAACCATTAACATTGGGTGTATGACCATGGAAGGTTTTATTCATGTAAATAGAATAACAATTATTCTCTGTCTTAAATGAATAACCATATTGTAATAAACATGATCATGTCTTGTTCATGCTCAAGCAAACATCAAATAACATTTATTTAGGTTCACACTAATACCGAAAGAATAGGGAGTGTACGAGGATGATCATATCAATCTTGGAACCACTTCCAACACACATCATCACTTCATCCTCAACTAGTCTCCATTTATTCTGCAATTCGAGTTACTAATCTCAGCAACCAAATAGGTATCAAATACCCAGGGGCTCCCACGAGCACTAGTAAGGTACAAATCAATAACATGTATATCAAATATACCTTTGTTCACTTTGCCATCCTTCTTATCCGCCAAATATTTGGGGTAGTTCCGCTTCCAGTGAACATTTCCTTTGTAGTAGAAGCAGTCAGTTCAGACTTAGGTCCAACTTTGGGCTTCTTCACGGGAGTGACAACTTGCTTTTCATTCTTATTGAAGTTCCCTTTCTTTTCTTTTGCCCTTTTTCTTGAAACTAGTGGACTTGTCAACCATCAACACTTGATGCTCTTTCTTGATTTCTACCTTTGCTAATTTCTGCATCGTGAAGAGCTCGAGAATCTTTTTCGTTGTCGCTTACACATTATAGTTCATCACAAAGTTCTAGTAGCTTGGTGATAGTGACTAGAGAACTTTGTCAATCACTATCTTATCTGGAAGATTAACTCTCACTTGATTCAAGTGATTGTAGTGCCCAGACATTTTGAGCACATGCTCACTAGCTGAGCTATTCTCCTCCATCTTGTAGGCAAAGTACTTGTCAGAGGTCTTGTACCTCTCGACACGGCCATGGGTCTGAAGTACCAATTTTAGCTCTTGGAACATCTCGTATGATCCGTGGCGTTCGAAACGTCTTTGTATCCCCGATTCTAAGCCGTAAAGCATGGCACACGAAACTATCAAGTAGTCATCATATCGAGCTTGTCAAACGTTCATAACGTGTACATCTGCTCCTGTAATAGGTCTGTCACCTAGCGGTGCATCAAGGACATAGTTCTTCTGTGCATCAATGAGGATAATCCTCAGATCGCGGACCCAGTCCGCATTATTGCTTCTATTGTCTTTCAACTTATTTTTGTCTAGGAACATATAAAAAACATAGGGGAGCTACAGCGTGAGCTATTGATCTACAACATAATTTGTAAATACTATCAGGACTAAGTTCATGATAAACTAAGTTCAACTAATCAAATTACTAAAGAACTCCCACTTAGATAGACATCCCTCAAGTCATCTAAATGATACGTGATGCAAATAAACTAAACCATGTCCGATCATCACGTGAGATGGAGTAGTCATCAATGGTGAACATCTCTATGTCGATCATATCTACTATATGATTCACGTTCAAACTTTTGGTCTCCAGTGTTCCGAGGCCATGTCTGTACATGCTAGGCTCGTCAAGTTTAACCCAAGTATTCCGCATGTGCAAAACTGGCTTGCACCCGTTGTATGTGAACGTAGAGCCTATCACACCCGATCATCACGTGGTGTCTCAGCACGAAGAACTGTTGCAACGGTGCATACTCGGGGAGAATACTTATACCTTGAAATTTGGTGAAGGGATCATCTTATAATGCTACCGCAGTACTAAGCAAAATAAGATGCATAAAGATAAACATCACATGCAATCAAAATATGTGACATGATATGGCCATCATCATCTTCTTCTTTTGATCTCCATCTCCAAAGCATCATCATGATCTCCATTGTCACCGGCTCGACACCTTGATCTCCATCATAGCATCATGGTCGTCTCTCCAACTATTGCTTCTACAACTACCAACTATTGCTTCTACAACTATCGCTACCGCTTAGTGATAAAGTAAAGCAATTACATGGCATTTGCATTTCATACAATAAAGCGACAACTATAAGGCTCCTGCCAGTTGCAGATAACTTTTAGAAAACATGATTATCTCATACAACAACGTATATCACATCATGTCTTGACCATATCACATCACAACATGCCCTGCAAAAACAAGTTAGACGTCCCCTACTTTGTTGTTGAAAGTTTTAAGTGGCTGCTACGGGCTTCTAGCAAGAACTGTTCTTACCTACGGCACAAAACCACAACGATGATTTATCAAATTTGCTGTTTTAACCATCAACAAGGGCCGCCGCAGTCAAATTCGATTCAACTAGAGTTGGAGAAACAGACACCCGCCAACCACCTTTATGCAAAACTAGTTGCATGTCTGTTGGTGGAACCGGTCTCATGAACGTGGTCATGTAAGGTTGGTCCGGGCTGCTTCATCCAACAATACTGCCGAATCAAAATAAGATATTGGTGGTAAGTAGTATGACGATCACCGCCCACAACTCTTTGTGTTCTATTGTGCATATCATCGATGCGTAGAACTGGTTCTGATACCACTGTTGGGAAATGTAGCGCGCAATCTCAAAAAAAATTCCTATGCTCACGCAAGATCTATCTAGGAAATGCATAGCAACGAGAAGAGGAGAGTGTGTCCACATACCCTCACAGACCAAAAGCGGAAGCGTTTGCCAACACGGTTGATGTAGTCGAACTTATTCTCGTTCCGACCGATCAAGCACCGAACGTACGACACCTTCGAGTTCTGCACACGTTCAGCTCGATGACGTCCCTCGAACTCTTAATCCAGTAGAGTGTCGAGGAAGTAGATGAGTTCCGTCAGCACGACAACATGGTGATGGTGATGGTGAAGTTATCTGCGCAGGGCTTCGCCTAAGCACTGTGAGAATATGACCGGAGGCATAAACTGTGGAGGGGGCGCCGCACATGGATAACAATCGTTGGTGTATGTTCTAGGCACCCCCCTCTCCATGTATATATAGGTGGGAGGGGGTGGGGAGCAGCCTTGGGGCGCCTGAGGGAGTCCTGGACTAGGGGGTGTCCGGACAGCCGGAGTATCATCGTTCGCCGGACTCCAAGACTACGAAGATACAAGATTGAAGACTCCGTCCCGTGTCCGGATGGGACTCTCCTTGGCGTGGAAGGCAAGCTTGGCGATACGGATATGTAGATCTCCTACCATTGTAACCGACTCTATGTAACCCTAGCCTCCTCCGGTGTCTATATAAACCGGAGGGCTTTAGTCCGTAGGACACAACTTACATTACAACAATCATACCATAGGCTAGCTTCTAGGGTTTAGCCTCCTTGATCTCGTGGTAGATCCACTCTTGTACTACCCATATCATCAATATTAATCAAGCAGGACGTAGGGTTTTACCTCCATCGAGAGGGCCCGAACCTGGGTAAAACATCGTGTCCCTCGTCTCCTGTTACCATCCGCCTAGACGCACAGTTCGGGACCCCCTACCCGAGATCCGCCGGTTTTGACACCGACATTGGTGCTTTCATTGAGAGTCCCTCTGTGTCGTTACCGATAGGCTTGATGGCATCTTCAACCAACAACGCTGTCCAGGGCGAGACTTTTCTCCCCGGACAGATCTTCGTAATCGGCGGCTTCGCACTGCGGGCTAATTCGCTTGGCCATCTGGAGCAGATCGAAAGCTACGCCCCTGGCCGTCAGGTCAGATTCGGAAGCCTAAACTTCACGGCCGATGTCCACGGAGACTTGATCTTCGACGGACCCGAGCCACAGCCAAGCGCGCCGCACTATTGCGATGGGCATGATCTAGCTCTGCTGCCGAACAGTGCCTTGGTGGCCGCACACGAATCCGCTCCGGCCATTAGTCCGGAGCCGATTGCCCGGATAGAGGATCGGTGGATGGACACCACCTCAGGGGCTTCAAGTTCCACGGCGATGGAGCCGAACACTAATCCTGTCCCCCGTGAAACTCGTGATTCCGAGGTGCCGGGCTCCTTGCCGGACTCCGAACCTCCCACGCCCCTACCAACCAAATCGGATTGGGCGCCGGTTATGGAATTTACCGCCGCGGTCATCTTCCAATACTCGCCTTTTGGCGACATCCTGAATTCATTAAAGCGCCTCTCATTATCAGGAGAGCCCTGGCCGGATTATGGCCAGGACGGTTGGGGTACGGACGACGAAGAAATTCAGAACCCACCCACCACCCACTTTGTAGCCACTGTCGACGATCTAACCGACATGCTAGACTACGACTCCGACGACATCGACGCTATGGACGACGATGCCGGAGACGAACAAGAAACAGAGCCTATAAGGCACGGGAGGACCACCTCGTCATATGACATATACATGGTGGATACCCCAAAGGAGAGCGATGACGAGGACCAACGGGCCGCGGCAGAGGATAACACCGCCGATAAACAACCAAAACAGCGATGCAGACGCCGCCCTAAGTCCCGCCTCGACGACAACAACGCTCCCAAGGAGCCCGTCATACAGCAGGGCTCACAAGTGGACGACGAACATGCAGATAAGCAACCGTCCGAACATGACGAGTCAGATAATCAGTCCAGGCCCGGCGAAAACGACAGTCCGGACGACCTCATACCGGGCACGCCGCCGGAGAGCAAAAACCTTCGGAAAAGACTCGTCAACACTGCAAGAAGCCCGAAGAAGGAAAAGCGGAAGCTCAAAACAGCGGAAGACACACTCAGAATGAGATGGAGCAAAGTGCTCAAAACCGCAGATATATACGGCAATGGCCACCAATCAAAGAGCTACCCGAAGCGTAAGCTGTACCAGAATTCGACGAGGAGGCCATAGAGCCTCCACCGTCAAAAAATAAAGAGGCTGCCTAGTTGGATAGACGGCCAGATGATAGGCCAAATTCTGAAAGCGGCGCCACACATAAACCAACCAACGAACTTGGAAGGACAGATGTCCCAGCCAGGTCCATCTACGGGCCAAAGAAGAAGGCCCCAAGAAGCAAGGCAACACGTCAAGTGTCCGAAGATAGCGGCACACACAAATACAGGGGCGCCGCACACCCACTATGTTTCACCGATGAGGTGCTGGACCATGAATTCCCAGCAGGATTTAAACCCATAAACATAGAGGCCTACGATGGAACAACAGACCCTGGAGTCTAGATAGAAGATTATATACTGCATATACACATGGCCAGAGGAGACGATCTCCACGCCATAAAATACCTACCCCTCAAGCTTAAAGGGCCAGCCCGTCATTGGCTTAAAAGCCTCCCTGAAAACACTGTTGGAAGTTGGGAAGAGCTCGAGGACGTGTTTAGAGCAAATTTTCAAGGGACTTATGTCCGCCCTCCGGATGCAGATGATCTAAGTCATATAACTCAACAGCCCGGAGAGTCAGCGCGGAAATTTTGGAACAGGTTTCTCACCAAAAAGAACCAAATAGTCGACTGTCCGGACGCCGAAGCCTTAGCAGCTTTCAAACACAATGTCCAAGACGAATGGCTTGCCAGGCACCTCGGCCAAGAAAAACCGAGGACAATGTCCGCACTAACAAGCCTCATGACCCGCTTCTGTGCAGGAGAGGATAGCTGGCTAGCAAGATGCAGCACCAGCGACCCAAGTACATCCGAGATAAGAGATGGAAATGGAAAATCACGGCACAGAAAAGAGCAGCGCCGGAATAAAGAGAAAAGCCCAAAGAGCACGGCAGTCAACGCCGGATTCAAAAGCTCGCGGCCAAACAACAAAACACAGCTTCTTAAGGATGACAGCGATGAATTGTCCAACTTAAACAAGATTTTGGGTCGGATATGTCAAATCCACAGTACCCCCGGAAGGCCTGCAAATCACACCCACATGGATTGTTGGGTTTTTAAACAGTCCGGTCGACTAAACGCCGAACACAAGGGGCTCGACGCGTCAAGCGAAGAAGATAAACCCCACCAGCAGAGCACCGGAAAACAAAAGACTTTCCCACAAGAGGGCAAAGCAGTAAACTCACTTCATGTGATAATACGGAAAAATAGTGCGGCACTTCCTAAAAAGAGCCTCGCACGGTCCAACCCAGCAGACCATAGAGATTGGATATCAAAACCAATCACTTTCGACCACCTGGACTATTCCAGAAGCATTCGAAGCACAGGACGGACTGCCCTGATATTGAATCCCATAATAGACGGATTACAATTTACTAAAGTCCTAATGGACGGAGGCAGCGACTTAAACCTGCTGTATTCAAACACAATCCGTCAGATGGGGATAGACCCTACAAAAATTCGACACAGCCGCACTTCCTTCAAAGGAGTGACGCCAGGACCTTACGCCAAGTGCACAGGCTCCATAGTACTAGAAGTCGTGTTCGGATCACCGAACAATTTTCGGCGCAAAAAAATAATTTTTCACATCATCCCATTTAAAAGTGGATATCAAGCACTATTGGGACAAAAGGCTTTTGTCTGTTTCAACGCCATACCGCATTACGCGTCTCTTACACTCAAGATGCCCGGTCCGCGTGGCATCATTTCAGTGCGAGGGTCACTTAAAGACCCCAGACTCGGATAGACGAGTCCGGCTTCAGCAGGCTAGGGGCCCCCTAGCCGCACACCTCTTCACAGGGGGCTGCGCGCACAAACAACCGCGGGTTCATACAAACCCCGCTTTACTTATTTATATTTCTTCTTTTACACATACATTTTTCACACAAATTGTTTTCAAAGTGAGCGTTCCTCTCTTTTTACAGATGAACAACGTGCATACCCGTCTAGGATAACGGCGCAACGGAGACACAGGCGCAGACGTGCAGTAGGGACCCGTTGTGAGGATTCTTTTCAGATTAAGACCCTGCGTAGACCTTTTTTAAATGTCTCTTGTTGTTATTCTCCCTTGGTTTCTTCCTATAGCCAAAGAGGAGCCTGACGTTTTGGCATCGGCCGCGTCAGAAGACCATGCCCGTACTTGGACACTAGGGGCTTAGGGCATTGTTCTGCCCATTATCATAAAGACCGAACACCTCAGAGAGTGTTCGGCGTCTCGAGTTAGGCATTATATGCATCAGCTCCGAATCATGTCTTTGGTCAAATGTTGGGTTTGCCCGGCTCCTGTGTTTTGCTGCCTTACGTCCCGTATCATCGGCTAACGCGGCACCAGGAGAACTACTGCGATTGTGCCCCAGTTCGGCTGGGCGAGCACCTCAGTAGAGAAAGCCGAAAACTGACTGTCATGATATAGCGAGAGACTGGTCAACCACTCGATCGACTACCGGAATGTTTAGAATTCCCGCTTTGATGAAGGACCGTTTCCCGGTTAGGCACACACGCGCCCCGAACTCGGAGAAGCGCGGTGCCCCCAGGGGCTATATCGTAACCCCACCCTCGAGCTCCAATGGCTAAGTGAAAGTGATAAAGCATTATAGTCCGGATTGCCTCGTTTGCTACGCTACCACCTCCTAAACAGGACCGAGACGTCGGATTAAGTGTGAACATGCGCTATTTTTGCGAACACCCCCGCACCTTGTGCGTGGGGGATGAAGCCGAAGACTGCAATCTTTCAGGTTATACAAGTGTATACGTAAACGGCCGCATAGGAGAAGTTTTATCACTTGGGACGCACAAGTATAAAAAGCAGTTATATCATAATCATCGTTTTACAAGCTAAAACGTTCATTTGAACATGACATTTTTTGAGCACTGCGACTCTATTACACGAGCGCCACGCATAACTTCCCTGAAATAGTGCTCGGCGGGGAGCCGGTCTTCATCTGAGCCCTGGGCGGCAACAGCGGTGGCATCCATCTCTGTCCAATGCGCCTTTACACGGGCAAGTGCCATCCGGGCACCCTCGATGCAGGCCGACCGCTTCATCTCCTTGATATGCGGCACCGCTCCAAGGAATTGCTGTAGTAAGCCGAAGTAGCTCGTCGCCTTGGGCCTCTCTGGCCAGACATGAGCCACGATGTCAGTCATGGCAAGTCCGGACAACCTATTTAGCTCGGCCCATTCGGCCAACTGGCAGTCAACGGAAGTGAGCGATCCGGACTATGGAATTGAGACCAAAATAGCTCTTCCGTCTTGTGATCCTTCTGGCTCCGGAAGTGCTCAACGGCATCAGCCGCACTTGCCGCTAAGTCCATATACGGATCCTCCGGACTCCACAGCCGATCAAATTGAGCATACTTTTGATCCATAAACCGGCGACACAGCAGATAAGGCTTGCCAGCCACGATATCTCTGGCCTGGCGCAGCTCCTCCCTCATGGCCCGCATTGCGGAGCGGGCATCCTTGGCCTCGGCGGTGGCCTTCTTCAGGTCTTCCCGCTCCGATAAGCGCTCCTTTTCAAGAGCCTCATTGCGGTCGGCAGCATCTTTCACTTTTACAGCCAATTCGGCCACCTCTTCCCTGCTTAGGCAGTGAGCAGCCTTTTCGGCTTTCAACTCCTTGGCCGCCCTCGAAGCAGCCGCGTCACTCCTTCGGGCTTGCTCCTTAGCTTGAGCAAGTTCGGCCCGAAGGCTCTCCACAGCAGCAGCACCGTCTGTATAACAGCATATAATTTATCAGAGGAGGGCTTTGACCCCATTAATAAAGCGACCGTGGAGAACTCATTTACCTTGCGACTCGTCAAGTCGCCAGTTGACAAGTGCGATGTCCGCATCCGCCGCGTCAAGTTGCCGCATTAACTCGGCAACCCCACTAGTCCGGCTAGCCCTCGGACTATCCGCCACCTACATAGGAACGGCGACATTCATTACTTGCGATTTCGATCCTCGGCACGCTGTCGTCTTCGACAACCTACCGAGTCTCAGGGGCTACTATCTATACAGAGCACACTTTTATGTGCAAAACTGTCAAAAATAGAAGGTGCGTCATTTTCGCGTACCTCAAATCCCGCCAGCAAACTCATAGCGGCGTTACGCAATCCGCTCTCGGCGGACGAAATCCTTCCAATCACCATGTGCATTAACGCACGATGATCTTCTGAGATGGACGCCCTCTCAAGCAGATTCTTCAGTCCTCCCGGCCGGATACTAGCGGGCGCCGAACTCTCCGGCCCCTCCGGACTTGGGGATACCCTCCGTGACGATACTTCAGGCTCGTCTGCCTTATCTGATGGCGCAGCAGACGGGGGCGTTTCGCTCTCCATCATCTCCGGAAGAAGGTCCCCCGAAGACGAACTCATCTGCGAAGGCTGCAAATCCGAACTAGCAAAATAAAAATTTCGGTCACCCACAGAAGCATAAATGGAGGTATTTTCTTACTGATGAAATTCCCTTTTCATACTCACGGCTCGCTGGAGGGCTGATTCTTTGGCGATGATTGTGCGTCCGGATTCTCCCCGGACGCCGGACCCCCCGGGGAAGATCTCTTCCCCCGTTTAGGGGCTTTGGCCTCCGGATCTTCGGAGGCGGTCCTCTTCTCCCCCTGGAAGGAGGGGTTCTTGATTCCCCCTCTTCAGACGCCCCTTTGGGCGAAATATTAGCTCCTCTATTTTCCCCATCGCTCCCTTCTGTGGGCGCGACCTCCAACATTCTGACCAGCACGGGCTCCAGTGCGGTCTCTGGGAGGGGGGCCGGACACCTTATCAGCCTTGATCGCGCCACCCACTCCTGTGAAGAGTAATGGGTCAGGAGGCGAACTCTAGAAAGGCAGATAAACAGAATGTCCGGACTCTGAGCTATTTACCTGAGTATCCGGGCGATTGCGGCTTAGGCCTGCGTCCTCGGCTAATTCCGGACACGCCACCTGCGGTCCGAAGAACAACTTGTACATCTCCATGGGTGTCGCACCCATGAAGTGTTGGAGAATCCAAGGTCCCTCCGGGTTGAACTCCCATAGACGGAGAGGACGGCGTTTGCAGGGCAGAAGATGCCTGATTAGCATAACCTGCATCACCACGACCAGATTGATCTCCCTCGCTTGGAGGTCTCGAATCCGGCCCTGCAGTGAGGGCACGTCTTCGGACGGCCCCCAATTGAGCCCTTGGTTGACCCACGACATCAGTTGGCGTGGAGGTCCCGGGCGGAATGAAGGCGGCGGCTTTTGCTTGCTACCCTTCGGAGCGGTGATATAGAACCACTCCTGCTGCCACAGTCCGAGTTCCTCTTGGAAGGAACCCTCGGGCCATGGGGCATCGGCCTTTTTGCTTATGGCCGCCCCGCCGCACTCCGCTTGACGCCCCCCGATCATCTTCGGCTTCACATTGAAGGTCTTCAGCCACAGGCCGAAGTGGGGAGTGACGCGGAGGAAGGCTTCGCAGACGATAATGAATGCGGAGATATGGAGGATGGACTCCGGAGCCAAGTCGTGAAAATCCAGCCCGTAGTAGAACATGAGCCCTCTCACGAAGGGGTCCGTCGGGAAGCCTAAACCCCGACGGAGGTGGGATACGAAGACGACGTATTCGCCGGGCTCGGGGGCGGGCACGGCCTGCCCATGGACAGGCAACATGTGCGAAACCTCGTAGGCCAGGTACTTGGCCTCACGTAACTTCAATATGTCCTCCTCCATGACGGAGGAGGGCATCCACCGGCCCTGGAGGTCGGAGCCGGACATGATTGAGAATCCGAAGCGCTCGAATCTGGGGCTCTGGGTGCTGGAACTAGGAGCGAGGAAGGAGATTCGATGCGAGATTGAAGAAAAGGAACGGTCCTTGGTCCTCTTATAAAGGGGAAAAATACCAAGGGTCGTCTCCGTGACCGTTCGGGATTCACCTTCGATGGAGGAGGCGTGGCGACGGGCACGGTTGGGTTACCCACACACGTATTGATGAGAATCCCGGAATAAGGGGAACACGATCTCTGCTTCGACAAGACATGCCAAGGAAACCGCTTCGCTAAACGTGCTGAGGTGGTATAGTAAAAAACGATTCAAACAAAGGCTTGGTAGCGGTGTGATGTCACGCCGCATAATACGTCAGCAGATTGAACTAGTGTATATTTTATTCTCTCTACGGTGGAATGTGGAATTTATTTTGCAGAGCCGGACACTATCCTGGTGTTCATGATCTTCTCTGGATTATTCAAGGGAGGAACCCGCCTTGCAATGCCGAACATTATGCGCGCCGGACTTATCGTCATTGAAGCCTGGTTCAGGGGCTACTGAGGGAGTCCTGGACTAGGGGGTGTCCGGACAGCCGGACTATCATCGTCCGCCGGACTCCAAGACTACGAAGATACAAGATTGAAGACTCCGTCCCGTGTCCGGATGGGACTTTCCTTGGCGTGGAAGGCAAGCTTGGCGATACGGATATGTAGATCTCCTACCATTGTAACCGACTCTGTGTAACCCTAGCCTCCTCCGGTGTCTATATAAACCGGAGGGCTTTAGTCCGTAGGACACAACATACATTACAAAATCATACCATAGGCTAGCTTCTAGGGTTTAGCCTCCTTGATCTCGTGGTAGATCCACTCTTGTACTACCCATATCATCAATATTAATCAAGCAGGACGTAGGGTTTTACCTCCATCGAGAGGGCCCGAACCTGGGTAAAACATCGTGTCCCTCGTCTCCTGTTACCATCCGCCTAGATGCATAGTTCGGGACCCCCTACTCGAGATCCGCCGGTTTTGACACCGACAGCGCCCAAGTAGGAGGAATCCTACTTGGGCTCCCTAGTCCAATTCGGCCTCCCCCTTTCCTTCTTTTTGCCGAAGAGAAAAGGGACAGGGAACGAGAGAAGGAAGGGGGGCGAACCCGTTCTCCTCCTTCTCCAATTCAGCCACATGCCTAAGGGGGGGGGAGGGGCGCCACCCCTTGTGGGTTGGTGTGTTCCCCTCTTATGGCCCATATGGCCCATATCTTCCCCCGGGGGTTACGGTAACCCCCCGGTACTCCGATAAATACCTGATAGTACCTTGAACACTTCCTGTGTCTGAATACTATCATCCTATATATCAACCTTTACCTCTCAACCATTTCGAGACTCCTCATCATGTCTGTGATCTCATCCGGGACTCCGAACAACATTCCGTCACCAAATTGCATAACTCATATAATACAAAATTGACATCGAATGTTAAGCGTGCGGACCCTACGGGTTCGAGAACTATGTAGACATGACCGAGACACCTCTCCGGTCAATAATCAATAGCGGAACCTAGATGCTCATATTGGCTCCCACATATTCTACGGAGATCTTTATCGGTCAAACCGTTATGACACCATACGTTATTCCCTTTGTCATCGGTATGTTACTTGCCCGAGATTCGATCATCGGTATCTTCATACCTAGTTCAATCTCATTACCGGCAAGTGTCTTTACTTGTTTCGTAATGCATCATCCTACAACTAACTCATTAGTCACTTTGCTTGCAAGACTTCTTATGATGTTCATTACCGAGAGGGCCCAGAGATACCTCTCCGATACTCGGAGTGACAAATCCTAATCTTGATCTATGCCAACCCAACAAACACCTTCGGAGATACCTGTAGAGCATCTTTATAATCACCCAATTACGTTGTGATGTTTGATAGCACAAAAGGCATTCCCCCGGAATCCGGGAGTTCCATAATCTCATAGCCGGAGGAATATGTATTTGACATGAAGAAAGTTGTAGCAATAAAACTGAACGACCATAATGCTAAGCTAACGAGTGGGTCTTGTCCATCACATCATTCTCCTAATGATGTGATCTCGTTCCTCAAATGACAACACATGTCTATGGTTAGGAAACTTAATCATCTTTGGTTAACAAGCTAGTCTAGTAGAGGCTTACCAGGGACATGGTGTTTTGTCTATGTATCCACACATGTATCAAGTTTCTAGTTAATACAATTCTAGCATGAATAATAAAAATTTATCATGAAATAAGGAAATATAAAATAACAACTTTATTATTGCCTCTAGGGCATATTTCAATTAGTTGGTCCCTAGCGTAGCCCACCTGGATCTCCCCGTGGTGGAGGCAAAAGCGGTGGCCCGTCGCACGGCAACGACGAGTACTACCCGGAGGCCCTCACTATGGAGCAAAGAGAAGAGCTGCAACGTCGGAATGAGCAGCTCCTCCAGACCCCTATCGCTGGGGAGACTGCCGAAGCCCAGGCTTTGGAGGCCGCATGCATAGCCACTCTGGCTGAACGTGCGAGTCTCGAAGATCTCCGGAGGTCACTCGACGACCGCGCTCACTGACAGCCTCCAAATCCCAATTGATGACACGACAATTATTTCAGACTAGATCCTGAGATGAGTTCCACGTATTCTGCACTCCGATCCAGAATGTTGCAGCAGCTACTCGGATCCTCAGACTCAATCCAGCCTTCCCGATCCGAGGCCGAAAGGGGCCTCGAGAAGATTCACACGTTGCTCAGAGCAGCAGGGAGCAGAATTTGGTTGTTTCCCAATCGCGTAATAGGATTCACAGCAGGTCTGTCAAAGCGGACACGGTCCAGTCTGCTCACAGCCCAAGATCGCCTCCGCAGTGTGAAGATCGTGGTTATCGCCAGGACCAGTACCTGGATCGAGGCCACGTGAAGTTTGATCCTCGACATCACCGTGATGACCACCGTCGAGTGCCTACGCCCCCTTCGAGGGGTGGTTCGTATGCGCCCCAACGGTATGATGGCAGGCACCCGTACGACGCTGAGCGGAGGTATCCACTCGACCCTTGAGAGCCTGAGTTTGATGCAAGGTCAGTCCTGGTGCAGGGCCTGGTTGACAGGGGCAGGGCTAACTAAGAGGGTGTGGACAGGGATCGCCCGAGTGGAAGTGGAGCTTTTGTCTCTGGGCCCGAGCGTTTCAGCAGGGCCACCCGAGCTGCTGAGATTCCTCCCAACTTCAGGTTGGCTGTAAGAGTGAGTAAGTTTACTGGCGAGTCAAAGCCAGATACATGGTTAGAATATTATCGAGTGGCCGTGCAGATTGGCAGAGGTAATGATGATGTTGCCATGAAGCACTTGCCCTTGATGCTAGAAGGATCAGCTCGGGCGTGGTTGAACCAGTTCGCTCCTGTCAGCATCTACTTCTCGGAAGACTTGGCCTGAGTGTTTATCAAAAGGTTAGAAGGTACTTGCAAGTAGCCTGCTAGACTGACTGAACTGCAGCATTGCATCCAGAATGAAACTTCAAGAGGTTACTTCCAGCGTTGGACCACAATTCACCATGTGGTGGAAAATGTTTCTGAACATCAAGCAGTTTGTGCCTTTAAAGAAGGCGTCAGATACAGAGAGCTCATACTGAAATTTGGACGGTTAGGGACCCTCTCCATGAATTGGATGATGGAGATGCCACTCGGTACGCTAATGGCGAGGAAGAAGATTGCCTCCGCAATGGCAAAGGAAAGGCCAATGAGCATGATAACAACCCCTATCCAGTCGAAAATAGAAGCGTAAAGTTGAAGCCGCTAGTCAAACAGAAGCCGCGGTGGTAACTCCTCAAGGCAAGTTTAAACGGAAGGCCAAAGAATAGTGGGTTCCTAAGAAGAAGAGAGACCAGTCAGGCCAGTACGTACTGGATCTACTGTGTGCTATTCACATGAAGAAAGACGAAGAGGGTAACTTGATCTTACCCAAACATACCACTCGACAGTGTAGATTCCTTCTTTAGCAGTTCCGTGAAGGTCAGCCAAGTGAAAAGGGCTCTGACAAAGACGAAGATGAAGAAAATGCAGAGGATTACCCGAAGGTTAATGCCACTCTGGAGATTTTTGCTGACATCGAGAGCAAAAGTCGACTGAAAGTTATCAACCGTGAGGTGAACATGGTTGCTCCAGCGACTATGACGTACCTCAAGTGGTCAAACACTCCCATTACCTTCGAACAGTTGGACCACCCACCTCATGTTGCTACCCCTAGGCGGCAAGCACTGACAGTGAAGGAAATATGCCCTAGAGGCAACAATAAAGTTGTTATTTTATATTTCCTTATATCATGATAAATGTTTATTATTCATGCTAGAATTGTATTAACCGGAAACTTGATACATGTGTGAATACATAGACAAAATGTCGTGTCCCTAGTAAGCCTCTACTAGCTTGTTAATCAAAGATGGTTAAGTTTCCTAACCATAGACATGTGTTGTCATTTGATGAACGGGATCACATCATTAGGAGAATGATGTGATGGACAAGACCCATCCGTTAGCATAGCATTATGATCGTTCAATTTTATTGCTATTGCTTTCTTCATGTCAAATACATATTCCTTCGACTATGAGATTATGCAACTCAAGGATACCGGAGGAATGCCTTGTGTGCTATCAAACGTCACAACGTAACTGGGTGATTATAAAGATGCTCTATAGGTATCTCCGAAGGTGTTTGTTGGGTTGGCATAGGTCGAGATTAGGATTTGTCACTCCGAGTATCAGGGAGGTATCTTTGGGCCCTCTCGGTAATACACATAATAAGAAGCCTTGCAAGCAAAGTGACTAATGAGTTAGTTGCAGGATGATGTATTATAGAACAAGTAAAGATACTTGCCGATAACGAGATTGAACAAGGTATAAAGATACCTATGATCGAATCTTGGGCAAGTAACATACCGATGGACAAAGGAAATTACGTATGTTGTCATAACGGTTCGACCGATTAAGATCTTCGTAGAATATGTAGGAGCCAATATGGGCATCCAGGTTACGCTATTGGTAATTGACGGGAGAGGTGTCTCGGTCATGTCTACATAGTTCTCGAACCCGTAGGGTCCGCACGCTTAACGTTCGTTGACGCTAGAGTAGTATTGGGATATTTGATGAGTGGTAACCAAATGTTGTTTGGAGTCCTGGATGAGATCCTGGACGTCACGGGGAGTCTTGTAATGATCGAGAGGTAAAGATTTATACATGGGAAGTCATAATTTGGGTTCCGGAAAAAGGTGTAGTTTTTTCGGTATTGTACCGGGAAGCTTCCAGGAGGTTCTGGAGGATAATAGAGGGGTCCGGAAGTCTAGTAGTGGGTTCACCATGACCCAAGGGCTAGCATGGGATGTGGGGAGGTGCCTTCGCCTTATTGGGCTAGGCGCACCAAGTCCTCAAAAGCCCATGTGGCTAGGGAAGGCAAAAAAGGAAGGAGTCCTAGTAGGAATAGGATTGGACTTGGAGTGCAGGTCCTCTCCCCCTCAGATGCGCCCTAGGGCTTGGAGGGGCTGTTTCCCACACCCCTCCACCTATATATATAGGGGAGGGGGCTCCCCAATAGGATACACCAAGCCCTTGGCGCCCCTCTCTTTCCCGTTACTCCGTAGTTCCACCGCCTCGTCCCGGCAACGCTTAGCGAAGCGCTGTCGGTGCTCCATCACCACCATCACCACCACGTCGTTGTGTTGGTTGTGATCCCATCTACTTATCCTCTCCCACTTGCTGGATCAAGAAGGAGGATACGTCATCGAGCCGCATGTGTGCTAAACTCGGAGGTGTCGTCCGTTTGGGACTAGATCGGTTGGATCGTGATCGAATCGCGAAGAGTATGACTACATCAACTGTGTGATAAACGCTTCCGCTTAGCGATCTACAAGGGTATGTAGATGCTCTCCCCTTCTCTTTTCTATGCATCTCCTAGATAGATCTTGCGTGAGTGTAGGATTTTTTTTGAAATTGCATGCTACGTTCCCCAACAGGTAGTGGATCCAGTCGTGGGAGGCACTCGGTTGCGCAAAGTTCTCATGGATGGCGGCAGTGGTTTGAATATTCTCTATGCTGAAACCCTCCAGGGGATGGGCATTCCGATGTCCCGACTTAGTGAAAGCAACATGTAGTTTCACGGAGTCATCCCAGGAAAGAAGGCGAAGCCACTCGGTCAGATTGCTTTGGATGTGGTTTTTGGTGACTCGAAGAATTTTCAGAAGGATGACATTTGAAGTGGTGGATTTTCACAGTGCCTATCATGCTATTATGGGTCGACCAGCTTATGCTCGCTTCATGGCCCGTCTGTGTTATGTGTACCTTAAGCTAAAGCTTCCCGGGCCTAAGGGTGTGATCACCGTCACTGGAAATATGCAGAGAGCCGAGGAATGCCTCCAGATGGGATCCAAAATTGCTGATGAGCAGATGGCGGTAGTGGAATAGGAAGAGTACAAGAAGAGTGTCGATCCGAGTGAGTTGCTCCGCTCTAAGAAGCTAGCTTATGAATCCGCTTTTCAATCAGCGGGAGAGACGAAGCAAGTTAACATTCACCCGGAAGGTCCCACGGCTGCTCCGACCAATATCTCAACAACAACCATGTTCATCCAGTTCCTCCGTGAGAACTGGGACATCTTTGCATGGAAACCATCCGACATGCCAGGTGTTCCCAAGGGGTTGGTTGAGCACCGTTTGAGGGTCGATTCGAAAGCCAAACCTGTCAAAGAGCATCTTCGCCATTCTGCTGCGGAGAAGAGGAAGGTGATTGGCGAGGAGGTGTCTCAGCTCTTGGTAGCCAAGTTCGTACGCGAGATTTACCACTCTGAGTGGCTCGTCAACGTCTTCATGGTCCTGAAGAAGGACAAGTCGCTCCATATGTGTATTGATTTCAAGTATATCAATCAGGCCTGCCCGAAGGATCGTTTTCTGCCCCCCCCCCCCCCGCATCGACCAAATAGTTGACTCGACTACTGGGTCCGAGCGTTTGTCTTTCCTTGATGCGTACTCTGGGTACAATCAAATCCGACTATATGGGCCAGATCAAATAAAAACTGCCTTCATCACCCCTTTCGGGTGTTTCTGCTATATCACCATGCCATCCGGTCTAAAAAATGCTGGTGCCACGTTCATGCGCATGACCCAGAAGTGCCTGCTCACTCAAATCAGTCAAAATGTTGAGGCTTATATGGATGATGTCGTGGTCAAGTCACGCCAAGGTTCCAACCTGCTGACTGACCTCGCTAAAACCTTTGCCCACTTAAGAAGATACGACATCAAGTTGAATCCTTCTAAGTGTACCTTCGGAGTACTGGGTGGAAAGTTACTCACTTTTCTCATTTCTGAATGAGAAATCAATGCCAACCCTGAGAAAATTAGCGCAATCGTCTGAATGAAGCATCCTGTGCACGTGCACGATGTCCAGAAGCTCACAGGTTTCGCAGCTCTTAGTCGGTTCATTTCTCGCCTCGAGGAAAAAGCATTGCATTTGTACTGACTGAAGAAGAAATCTAATAAGTACGAGTGGACCCCCAAAGTTGAAGCAGTGTTTGTTGAGCTCAAAGCTCTGCTTTCCACCCAGCTGGAGCTCGCTGCTCCGAACAGCAAAGAGCCTCTACTTTTGCACATCGCGACCACTAGTCAAGTTGTCAGCATGGTTCTCATAGTGGAGCGAGAAGAGGAAGGCAAGGCCTACAAAGTCCAACGGACAGTGTAATATATCTATGAGTTTTTGACTCTGTCTAAGCAGAGGTATCCTCACTATCAAAAGCTTGTCTATGGCATTTATCTGACAGCAAAGAAAGTAGCTCATTACTACCAAGAACATTTGGTTTCAGTCGTCAGTAACGCCTCGTTGTCTGAAATCATGAACAATCGGGATGCAACTGGCCGAGTGGCTAAATGGGTAATTGAACTTCTCCCTTTGAATATTAAATTTTAAGCAAAGAAGGTGATCAAATCCCAAGCACTAGCAGATTTCTTGGCCGTTGAACAACAACAACCAATCTAGATTCACTTGAAACACTGGACTATGTTCTTCGATGGGTCTAAAATGCTGAATGGTTCCGGTGCCGGTGTGGTCCTGGTGTCTCCAAGAGGTGATTGGCTCAGTTATGTCCTCCAGATTCACTTTGATTCTTCCAATAATGAGGCTGAGTATGAAGCACTGCTCTACGGGTTGCGTATGGCCATCTCACTCGGCTCCGTCGCTTGATGGTCTATGGTGACTCAGATTTGGTGGTCAATCAGGTGATGAAGGAGTGGGATGTCAGAAAACCTGCTATGACTGGATACTGCAATGCTGTGAGGAAGCTAGAGAAAAAGTTCGAGGGTTTGGAACTTCACCACTTTCCCCGAATCAAAAATCAAGCAGCCGACGACCTAGCAAAAATTGGTTCCATTCGGAAACCTATCCCCAACAATGTTTTCCTTGAACACCTCCATTCCCCATCTGTACAGGAGGATCCTTTCACTGAAGAGTCTCCCCAAGAGAAAAGTCCTACTGATCCGACTGAAATCGAGATCCCTGCTGTTATCGACTTGGTTATGGAGATTCTGCTGATTACCCCTGACTGGACAGTGTCGTATATTGCATATTTGCTCAGGCAAGAAACTCCCAGAGGATGAGGTTGAGTCATGTCAGATTGTCCGTAGATCCAAGGCTTTCACAGTGATTGATGGACAGCTTTATAGAGAGAGTGTCACGGACGTAGCCCAACTTGTATTTCCCTAGAAGAGGGTCGACTGATTTTGGAAGAGATTCACTCGGGGACCTGTGGTCATCATGCGTCCTCTCGGACAATTGTAGCCAAAGCATACCGAGCTGGATTTCACAGGCCGCGGGCCAATGAAGCAGCTAAGGAAATCGTTCATCATTGTGAAGGATGCCAGTTCTATGGGAATTATAACCCACAAGTATAGGGGATCACAACAGTTTTCGAGGGTAGAGTATTCAACCCAAATTTATAGATTCGACACAAGGGGAGCCAAAGAATATTTGAAGGTATTAGCAGCTGAGTTGTCAATTCAACCACACCTGGAGATTAATTATCTACAACAAAGTGATTAGTAGCACAGTAGTATGATAGTTTTGATGATAGCAGCAGTAGTAACGGTAATAGTAACAGTGATAGCAGTGATATTGTAGTAGTAACAATAGCAGTAGCAAAAGTAGTAACTTAGCAAGAACAATATAAGATAAATTCTTAGGCATTGGATCAGTGACTCGTTGGATGATATTCATCATGAGACGGTTATAACCTAGGGTGATACGGCACTAGCTCCAGTTCATAAATATAATGTAGGCATGTATTCCGTAAATAGCCATACGTGCTTATGGAAAGAACTTGCATGCCATATTTTATCCTACCCTCCCATGGCAGCGGTGTCCTATTGGAAACTAAGGGATATTAAGGCCTCCTTTTAATAGAAAACCGGAACAAAGCATTAACACACGGTGAATTCATGAACTCCTCAAACTACGGTCATCACCGGGAGTGGTCCCGACTATTGTCACTCCGGGGTTGCCGGATCATAACACGTAGTAGGTGACTATAACTTGCAAGATCGGATCTAGAACATGTATATAATGGTGATAAAATAAACGGTTTAGATCTAAAATCATGGCACCCGGGCCCAAAGTGACAAGCATTAAGCATGGCAAAGTCATAGCAACATCAATCTCAGAACATAATGGATACTAGGGATCAAGCCCTAACAAAACTAACTCGATTACATGATGAATCTCATCCAACTCCTCACCGACCAGCGAGCCTACGAAGGAATTACTCACTCCCGGTGGGGAGCATCATGGAATTGGCGATGGAGATGTGTTGGTGATGATGAAGATAGAAGACCCCCTCTCCTAAGCCCCAAACGGACTCCAGATCTGCCCTCCCGAGGAAGAACAGGGCTTGGCAGTGGCTCCATCTCGTGAAACGTGATAATTCTTTCTCCCTGATTTTTTTTCTGGAAATATGGGATTTTATAACATCGGTTTGAGGGTCAGCGGGGCCACCAGGTGGGAAGCACCCACTAGGGCGCGCTTGGGGGGAGGGGGGCTGGCACGCCCTGGTGGGTTGTGCCCACCCAGGTGCCCCCCTTAGGTCCTTCCTGGTTCCAGAAATTCTCTTATTTGATATAAAAATCCTCGCGAAGTTTCGTTCCATTCCGAGAACTTTTATTTCTGCACAAAAATAACACCAAGGTAGTTTTGCTGAAAACAACGTCAGTCCGGGGTTAGTTTCATTCAAATCATGCAAAATAGAGTCCAAAACAAGAGGAAAAGTGTTAAGGAAAAGTAGATATGTTGGAGACGTATCAACTCCCTCGAGCTTAATCCTTTGCTTGTCCTCAAGCAATTCAGTTGATAAACTAAAAGTGAAAAAGAAAAACTTTTATGAACTCTATTGCTCTTGTTTCATAAATAAGCTTAAACAACACCCAGGTTTTCAGCAAGGATTATAACTAACCCAAGTCAGAAATAACTCCTAAAAATTATATTAACTCATATCAATGACATAAACAACTAGAGAGCAATAATAAGATATCTAAAATAGCAACACGTTGTCAAAACAACCATGATATAATATGACAATAGTGGTATCTCGCTGGCCCTTTCTGAGACCGCAAAACATAAATGCAGAGCACCCCCAAAGTTCAAGCAGCGACTAAACATTGTAATTCATGGTAGAAAAGATCCAGTCATAATGCACCCAACATTAGCTATACACACTGCATTAGCATGACAACAGTACTCTCAGGTTCTGGCGCTTATTTGAGAAGGTGATGACACGGCATAAAAGTAAATAGATAGTCCCTTCGCAGAGGGAAGCAGTGATTTGCAGAGGTGCCCGAGATCAAGTTTTAAAACAAAGGTAAATGATATTTTAAGAATGCACCCTTCTCATTTACTTCACAACCATCAGTTATCAATATCTTCCATGCTAAGCACGCTAGTGGCGGTTCCCAAGCGGAAATGTAAAGGTTATGACTACATTGGGAGTTTTTCTTTGATTATTTGTAAGCTCTTTTCCTTTTGCAATTTGGGACTGGGCATCCCTATTACAGCCCTTTTTCTCGTGCGATGGCGAGTGAATAAACACTCGACCTGAGAATAACCCGCTTAGCATGGAAGATACTGACTCCCTCCTGTCATTCCATGAACGATCCAGGCACACAAAAGGATATTTATTTGAAGTTTTTAGAGGTGGCACATGCAAATTTACTTAGGACGGCGGGGTAATACCGCATATAGGTAGGTATGGTGGACTCATCTGGAATAACTTGGGTTTTAGGTTTTTGATGTACAAGCAGAGTTCCCACTTATTACAGGCGAAGGCTAGCAATTAGGTTGAGAAGCGGCCAGCTAGAGAGCAACAACGGTCATGAACATGCATTATGCATAAGTAACATCAGAAACTAGCATGAGTAGGATATGAACACATGAACATAAGATTCAACTACATGCATGAACATGTGCCAAGTCAAGCCACTCGAACATTCAGAGGAGGATACCATATCATCATACCACATCACGATCATTTTAACGCAATGTTGATATCCAAGATAAATCATTATTTACTCCTAGCTACTTATGCATGGCATGGGAAACTATAATCTCTAATTTTCATTGCAAACATGTTTGATCATAATACGCTGAAGCATGGATACTAGGTTAAACATATTTACAAAAACAGAACAAGTTGAGTTCATACCCATTTCTCTCCGCCACGGCTAGTTCATCTAATATCGTCATTATTGCCTTTCACTTGCACGACCAAATGATTTGAAATAATAATAGTGCAAGAGTGTCGTGGACCAAGCTGGAGTCTGCAAATATTTTACTCAAGAGGAGAAGACAAGGTAATATGGACTCTTTGTTAGATCAACAATGCAAATGGGAGTCACTCAACATTTTCATCTTGGTCTTCTCCTCGGTATGACTCGATAAAAGAAAAGGAAAAAAAATTCAGAGAAACACACTGAAATATTTTTTTTGTTTTTCGAAAGCAAGCAAACAAAAAAGGGAAAAGCAAAAACGAGAAAAACTATTTACACGGGAAAGCTCCCAACAAGTAAAAAAAAGAAGCAAGAAACATTTTTTTGGATTTTCTCAACAAAAAAAATTCAAACACACAAGAAGAAAGCGAGAAAAATAATTTCAGCATGGATGATACAATGAAAAAGTGTGGACACCGACAACTGGAATGAAATGTGTGAATTATGAATGTAATGTCGGTGGAGATACGTACTACCCCAAGCTTAGGATTTTGGCCTAACTTGGTAATCACCAGTCGTTGAAGCCGTGAGGTCCAATGTGGAAGTGCTGGGGAGCAGGCACCATAGGGTCCCACTGCTGAGGCTCCACCTGTGCTGGCGCCAGGTTGTTTCGGTAAGCGACAATGTCCTCAGGCATAATTCTGTATCCGTTCCTAGCAACATGATCAAACAAAGTAGGCGCAGGCAAGGGGATAACATCACGAGTGTCCTCACTAAAAACTAAATTGTAAGGCAAGTCAAGATCAGGGCGATCAACAGTAAGAAACTGATGGTCCTTCATAGATGCTCTGTCTAGGTAAACCTTGGGCAAGGGGTGATCATGTTGGCGTATCTGCACATTGAAGTGAGTAGCCAAACGAGTACCGTAAATGCCCCCATGTATTTTACCCTTGAATCTGTTAAGATGAAGGCGGCGTGCCACAATAGCTCCCAAGCTAAAAGTGTTGTCGCCATAAAGTGCGCGACGCAAAACAGCAAAGTCTGGGGCGCTAAGTGAACCCACCTTCTCTCTTGCTAGCAAGCACTTTGTGATAAATAAAGCAAAATAATGCACGACATGGAACTACAAGCTAGTGGCAGTGGTGCCCGATACTCATCTCCTCTCTCATCCCCCACCGTCAGAGTACGGTAAAAACCATCAAACTCTAAGGGCCTAGGCTCTACCAAACCCCCGTCGGAAGGAAGCATGCATATGTCACAAAATTCAGTAAGTGGGATCTGGGGGTTTTCAGCATATAAATTAAATGACACCTCAGGGGGATTATTCCTAGAATGAAAATGAAAGTTTTGCACAAAGGAATTTGTGAGGAGATGATACTGTTCGCATTCAGCTGCGATGAAGTCGGTGAGGCCGACATTAACAACATATTGGTTGAACTCTTGGAGGATTCCGACCTCTCCCATGAAATCAATTTCCGGCCACTCACACGACCATAGTTCCGCCAACCTCGGGGTATGGAGATCATCGCCAGAGGGCTACCCAATAACCCCCTTGGAGTTCTTCTTGGAAGCAAACTTCCTAAAGATACTCATCTTTTTCCTATGAATAAAATTCTGAAATTTTTAGTCCACAAAATATTTCTCAACAGAACTTCACAAGATTGATAGCAACTACTCGTAGGAATGTATAGAGGCCATAGAAAGCATTCAAACTACCTAAAACTCTAAGAATTCAGCATGCAAGCTCATCTACAGCAGCACCAAGAGTAGCTAATTATTCTAAATATAAACCACTAAAACAAAAACTAATTGGACACATGGAGGAGTCACATACCAAGCAACAAATCCCCGAAACAATTTCGGAAATGGAGCTTTGAGCAAAGAGATCGAAATTCACGGTCTCGGGAGCACGAACACGAGAGAGAGTGTGCTGGTGATTTTTTTCTAGGTGAATGGAGTGGTGTGGGAGGAAGAAGTAAGTGAGGGGACCCACCAGGTGGGCAGCACCCACCAGGGCGCGCCTGGGGGTGCTGGCGCTCCCAGGTGGGTTGTGCCCACCTGGTGCACCTCCCTCAGGTGTTATTTGCACCAGAAATTCATAAATATTCACAAAAAATCGTATCAGGTTTTCAAAGCATTCTGAGAACTTTTATTTTTGGGTCATTTCTTATTGCATGGAAAAAGCAGAAAACAGATAAAGCATGGCATTTTATTTTATTTAACTAGTAAAGACAGAAAACAAAAGGTAGGGACAGAAGGTAGTGCTTACTAAATTCATCAACTTCATACCTCTCAAAAATGATCCATTAATAAGGTTGATCAAGTCTTATTAACAACCACTTTCGATTAGCATGAAACCAAAGAACTTTTGTAAATCACTAAGTTACCTCAATTGTATATCAATGTCCCCAACAATAAGCATTTCATATTTCTTTTTGACAGTAGGTAGAGGTACTTGAAAACTTCCAATAGTGATTGTCGGAGATTTTTCAATAACATTAATACGATTCACTTGGAATTGTTTCTTCGGAAAGTGCATTGTATGCTCATTACCATTGATATGAAAAGTGACCTTGCTTTTATTGCAATCAATAACAGCCCCTACAGTATTCAAGAAGGCTCTACCAAGGATAATCGACATGTTTTCATCCTCGGGCATCTCAAGTATAACGAAGTCAGTCAAAATAGTAACTTTAGCAACAACAACGGGCACATCCTCACAAATACAGATAGGTATGGCAGTTGATTTATCAGCCATTTACAAAGCTATTTTAGTAGGTGTGAGTTTATTCAAGTCAAGTCTTTTATATAAAGAGAAAGGCATAACACTAACACCAGCTACCAAATCACATAAAGCAGTTTTCACATAATTTCTTTTAATGGAGCAAGGTATAGTTGGTATTCCCGGAACTCCAAGTTTTTTAGGTACTCCATCTTTGAAAGTGTAATTAGCAAGCATAGTGGAGATTTCAGCTTCCGGTATTTTTCTCTTATTGGTGATGATGTATTTCATATACTTTGCATAAGGAGGCATTTTCAAGATATCAGTCAAGCGAGTGTGCACAAAGACCGGCCTAATCATTTCAGCAAAGCGTTCAAATTCTTCATCATCTTTCTTTTTAGTTGACTTAGGTGGAAAGGGCATAGGCTTTTTAACCCATGGTTCTCTTTCCTTTCCATGTTTTCTAGCAACAAAGTCTCTTTTGTCATATCTTTTATTCTTAGGTTGTGGGTTATCAAGATCAACAGCTGGTTCTATCTCAACATCATTGTCTGGTTCTTTAGCATTAGGTTGAGTGTCTTCATGAACCTCATCATTATCTTTTCCATTATCAGAAGGTGAGTGTTCATTACCAGATTGAGTTTCAGCATCAGAGATAGAAACTTCATTATCATTTTCAGGAGGTTTTTCTATTTCAGGTTCACTAGAGGCAGGCAAAGTATTATTATTTTTCTTCTTCTTTTTCTTTTTAGAAGAACTAGGTGTGGTGGTGTGATACGTCTTCGTCGTCTCTATAATTTTTGATTGTTCCATGCCAATATTATTCAAATTTCATATACTTTTGGCAACTTTTTATACTATTTTTGGGACTAACATATTGATCCAGTGCCCAGTGCCAGTTCCTGTTCGTTGCATGTTTTATGTTTCGCAGAAACCCCATATCAAACGGAGTCCAAACGGGATAAAAACAAACGGAGATTATTTTTGGAATATTTATGATTTTTGGGAAGAAAAATCAATGCGAGACGGTGCCCGAGGGGGGCACGAGGCAGGGGGCACGCCCCTGGCCCTCGTGGGCACCTCGTAACGCGGTAAATGCTCTTCTTTTGCTGCAAGAAAGCTAATTTTAGGAGAAACATTTGGGCGAAGGTTTCAATCCAATCGGAGTTGTGGATCTCCGGATATATAAGAAATGGTGAAAGGGCAGAATCCAAGAACGCAGAAACAAAGAGAGACAGAGAGATAGATCCAATCTTGGAGGGGCTCTCGCCCCTCCCATGCCATGGAGACCATGGACCAGAGGGGAAACCCTTCTCCCATCTAGGGAGAAGGTCAAGGAAGAATAAGAAAGGGGCTCTCTCCCCCTCGCTTCCGGTGGCACCGGAGCGCCGCCGGGGCCATCATCATCACCGTGATCTACACCAACACCTGCGCCATCTTCACCAACATCTCCATCACCTTCCCCCATCTATATTCAGCGGTCCACTCTCCCTCAACCCGCTGTCACCTCTACTTGAACATGGTGCTTTATGCTTCATATTATTATCCAATGATGTGTTGCCATCCTATGATGTCTGAGTAGATTTTCGTTGTCCTGTCGGTAATTGATGAGTTGCTATGATTGGTTTAATTTTCTTGTGGTTATGTTGCTGTCCTATTGCGCCCTCTGTGTCATGCAAGCGTGAGGGATTCCCGCTGTAGCGTGTTGCAATACATTCATGATTCGCTTATAGTGGGTTGCTTGAGTGACAGAAGCATAAACCCGAGTGAGGGGGTTGTGGCATATGGGATAAAGGGGACTTGATGCTTTAATGCTATGGTTGGGTTTTACCTTAATGATCTTTAGTAGCTGCGGATGCTTGCTAGAGTTCCAATCATAAGTGCATATGATCCAAGAAGAGAAAGTATGTTAGCCTATGCCTCTCCCACATAAAACTTGCTATCGGTCTAGTAAGGTAGTCAATTTCTTAGGGACAAATTCACAACTCCTACCATCACTTTTCCACACTCGCTATATTTACTTTATTGCTTCTTTATCTAAACATCCCCTAGTTTATATTTACGTGCTCTTTATTATCTAGCAAACCTATGCAGCAACACCTACAAACTCCTTCTAGTTTCATACTTGTTCTAGGTAAAGCGAACGTCAAGCGTGCGTAGAGTTGTATCGGTGGTCAATAGAACTTGAGGGAATATTTGTTCTACCTTTAGCTCCTCGTTGGTTTCGACACTCTTATTTATCGAAAGAGGCTACAATCGATCCCCTATACTTGTGGGTTATCAAGAAATTTCTGGCGCCGTTGCCAGGGAGTCATAGCGTGGGGTGAATATTCTCATGTGTGCTTGTTTGCTTTATCACTAAGTAATTTTTATTTGCTGTTCTTTGTTGTTCTCTATCTTTAGTTATGGATATGGAACATGAAATACCAAAAAAAATAGGTGTACTTGCTACTCATGGAGATGGGGAACCTCCTAAATCCCTCAATGCTGGTTAGGTGAAAAATATTATGTACTACTTTAATAATCTTGAGAAAACCCCATTCAATTATGTAATGGGAGACACGTTGGATCAACGTGAATCCTTTAGGGATTATCGCTTGACTCAAAAAGGGAAATTATTATGGGATCAAATTCATATGTTGCATTGGTATGCTCGGGAACTATGCTTGAGATATGATTATACTTGTTGCTCTAGGATGAAGGCTCCACACCTTCCCTTTTCATGCAAATTTAATGATGATAAAACCTTGGCTTCTTATGCTAATGGTATATATGATTACTATGATGTGGAACAAATAGAAGAATTCATTGCTTTTATGGGTGCTTATGAAATTGAATATTTGTTTAAAGAGTGTGAAAATCTTGATGATGCTGTTTACAGACCTGAAAATTATGCTATACTTAAATATTGCTATGAGAATTATGAATTCAATTCCGATACTGATGCATTTATTGAGGAAGTCTCCGCTGTCCAAGAAGAGACTAATATTTTGCAGGAGTCTATGGAAGAAGAAATTGATGAAACTGTGAGTTCATTGGATGAAAAAGATGATGAGGAGAGCGAAGAAAAAAGGGAGGAAGAGAGGATTAGCTACCCGTGCCCACTTTATAATGAGAGTAACTCTTCAACTCATACATTGTTTAATTTCCCTTCGTGCTTACCGAAGGATGATTGCTATGATGATTGTTATGATCCCGTTGATTCTCTTGAAATACCCCATTTTGATGATCCTTGCTATGCTTGTGGCCATGATGCCAATATGAATTATGCTTATGGAGATGAACTTGCTATAGTTCCTTATGTTAAACCTGAAATCATTGCTATTGCACCCATGCATGATAGTCCTATTATCTTTTTGAATTCTCCCAACTAAACTATATTGGAGAAGTTTGTGCTTATTAAGAATAATATTGATGGGTTGCCTTTTACCATTGCACATGATAATTTTGATGAATGTGATATGCATGTGCTTGCTACTCCTACTTGCAATTATTATGAGAGAGGAACTATATCTTCACCTCTCTATGTTTCCCATACGATGAAATTGCAAGAAACTGTTTATACTATGCATTGGCCTTTACTATGTGTGCATGAATTGTTCTTTTATGACATGCCGATGCATAGGAAGAGAGTTAGACTTCGTCATTGCTTGATATATGTTACTTTGTGCTCACTACTAAATCACAAATCATTGTTAATTAAAATTGGCTTTGATATACCTTGGGATCCGGGTGGATCTATTACTTGAGCACTATATGCCTAGCTTAATGGCTCTAAAGAAAGCGCTGCCAGGGAGACAACCCGGAAGTTTTAGAGATTCATTTATTTTTGTTGAGTGCTTTCATAAAGTCTAAAAACAAAACAAAAATAAAGAGGGGAACCCAAAACCTTTTCAAACAGGAAAGTGAAAGTGAGAGAGACAAGCATTGTTGAAGTGGGAGAGCTCCTTGAACTTTGTTCATGCTCATGGAAACTTTGTGAATCTTAATTACAGAAACTTTTCATCAAAAATAATTATCCCCTTGTACAATTCCAATGTATTATAAAAATAATATGCTAAGGTTTGCCTTTAGGTTGTTTACAATGCTTGTTGGTTTGCGCTGTGCAGGACAGAAACTTTGGCTGTAGTGCGCGATTTTACATTTTTTACTGGAATGTCAAATGGGTCTGAAACTTTTTTCACTGTCTTTATGTACATTTTTTTATTTTTCCTAATTTTGGTAGAATTTTTGGGGTACCAGAAGTGTGGTGAATGTTCAGATTGCTACAGACTGTTCTGTTTTTGACAGATTCTGTTTTTGATGCATAGTTTACTTGTTTTGATGAAACTATATATCAATTTATATCAGTGGATTAAGTCATGGAAAAGTTATATTACAGTATACACAATGCAAGAACAAAATATAAATTGGTTTTCAACAGTACTTAGAGTAGTGATCTGCTTTATTATACTAACGGATCTTACCGAGTTTTCTGTTGAAGTTTTGTGTGGATGAAGTGTTTGATTGAGGAGGTCTCGAGATGAGGAACAGGAAGAGAGGCAAGAGCTCAAGCTTGGGGATGCCCAAGGCACCCCAAGTAAATATTCAAGGAGACTCAAGCGTCTAAGCTTGGGGATGCCCCAGAAGGCATCCCCTCTTTCTTCAACAAGTATCGATATGTTTTCGGATTCATTTCGTTCATGCAATATGTGCAAGTCTTGGAGCGTCTTTTGCATTCAGTTTTCACTTTTCTTTTATGCACCATGCTGGTATGAGATAGTCCTTGGTTGATTTATAGAATGCTCATTGCACTTCACTTAAATCTTTTGAGTATGGCTTTATAGAATGCTTCTTGTGCTTCAATTATATCATTTGAAGTTTGGATTGCCTGTTTCTCTTCACCTAGAAAACCGCCATTTGTAGAATGATCTTTTGCTTCACTTATATTTGTTAGAGCGTGGGCATATCTTTTGTAGAAAGAATTAAACTCTCTTGCTTCACTTATATCTATTTAGAGAGATGACATGAATTGGTCATTCACTTGGTTAGTCATAAAATCCTACATAAAACTTGTGGATCACTGAATATGATATGTTTGATTCCTTGCAATAGTTTTGCGATATAGAGATGATAATATGTGGGAGGTTCTAGTAGATGGTTGTTTTTAGTAGGGATATTGGTGTTAAGGTTTGTGATTCCCCAAGCATGCACATATGGTCCAATAACTATGTAACCAAATTGGCGTGCATTGTATTTTGATTGTTTATCTTTGCGTGAAGGTCGGGGGCGCGCGATGGTTAACTCCTACCAACCTCCCCCTAGGAGCATGCGTAGTAGTACTTTGCTTCGAGGGCTAATAAACCTTCGCAAGAAGTATATGAGTTCTTTATGACTAATGTGAGTCCGTGGATTATACGCACTCTCACCCTTCCATCATTGCTAGCCTCTTCGGTACCGTGCATTGCCCTTTCTCACCTCGAGAGTTGGTGCAAACTTTGTTCTAGATATCGAGTTCTAGAGTCATATCTTTGTTCTAGATATCGAGTTGTAATATTGAGTTGTAAGTAAATATAAGTGTGATGATCATCATTATTAGAGCATTGCCCAAGTGAGGAAAGGATGATGGAGACTATAATTACCCCACAAGTCGGGATGAGACTCCAGACTTTATGAAAAATAAAAGAGGCCAAAGAAGCCCAAATAATAAAAAAAGGCCAAAGAAGCCCACCAAACAATAAAAAAAATAAAAAAGAGAAAATAAAAAAATGATGAGAGAAAAAGAGAGAAGGGGCAATGTTACTATCCTTTTACCACACTTGTGCTTCAGAGTAGCACCATGTTCTTCATATAGAGAGTCTCCTATATTGTCACTTTCATATAATAGTGGGAATTTTCATTATAGAACTTGGCTTGTATATTCCGATGATGGGCTTCCTCAAATGCCCGAGGTCTTCATGAGCAAGCAAGTTGGATGCACACCCACTTAGTTTCCAGTTTGAGCTTTCATACACTTATAGCTCTTAGTGCATTCGTTGCATGGAAATCCCTACTCCTCAGATTGACATCAATTGATGGGCATCTCCATAGCCCATTGATTAACCGCGCTGATATGAGACTTTCTCCTTTTTTTGTCTTCTCCACATAACCCCCACCATCATATTCTATTCCACCTATAGTGCTATATCCATGGTTTACGCTCATGTATTGTGTGATGGTTGAAAAAGCTGAAGCGCATTAAAAAGTATGAACCAATTGCTTGGCTGACACCGAGATAGGCATGAGGGGTACCTTGTGTTAAGAAAAGGGAGCATAAAATACTATATGATTTTGTATGGATAATGTTCTGTAAGCATTGATATTTTGAAAGGCATGATTGTTTGTTGGGATGCCCGAAGTATTATTGTTTTTATGTCAAATGATAGACTATTGCCTTGAATCACTCGTGTCTTAATATTCATGCCATGATTAGATATATGATCAGGATTATGCTAGGTAGCATTCCACATAAAAAATTATCTTTTTTACCATTTACCTACTCGAGGACGAGCAGGAATTAAGCTTTGGGATGCTGATACGTCTCCGTCGTATCTATAATTTTTGATTGTTCCATGCCAATATTATTCAACTTTCATATACTTTTGGCAGCTTTTTATACTATTTTTGGGACTAACATATTGATCCAATGCCGAGTTCCAGTTTGTTGCATGTTTTATGTTTCGCAGAAACCCCATATCAAACGGAGTCCAAACGTGATAAAAATGAACGGAGATTATTTTTGGAATATTTATGATTTTTGGGAAGAAAAATCAACGCCAGACGGTGCCCGAGGGGGCCACGAGGCAGGGGGCGCGCCCTAGGGGGGCAGGCGCGCCCCTGACCCTCGTGGGAACCCCGTAAGGCGGTTGATGCTCTTCTTTTGCCACAAGAAAGCTAATTTTCGGAGAAAAATCTGGGCGAAGGTTTCAATCCAATCGGAGTTACGGATCTCCGGATATATAAGAAACGGTGAAAGGGCAGAATCCAAGAACGCAGAAACAAAGAGAGACAGAGAGACAGATCCAATCTTGGAGGGGCTCTCGCCCTTCCCACGCCATGGAGACCATGGACCAGAGGGGAAACCCTTCTCACATCTAGGGAGAAGGTCAAGGAAGAAGAAGAAGAAGGGGGGGCTCTCTCCCCCTCGCTTCCGGTGGTGCCGGAGCGCTGCCGAGGCCATCATCATCACCGCGATCTACACCAACACGTGCGCCATCTTCACCAACATCTCCATCACCTTCCCCCATCAATATTCATAGGTCCACTCTCCCGCAACCCGATGTACCCTCTACTTGAATATGGTGCTTTATGCTTCATATTATTATCCAATGATGTGTTGCCATCCTATGATATCTGAGTAGATTTTCGTTGTCCTATCGGTAATTTGTGAATTGCTATGATTGGTTTAATTTGCTTGTGGTTATTTTGCTGTCCTATTGTGCCCTCCGTGTCATGCAAGCGTGAGGGATTTCCGCTGTAGGGTGTTACAATACGTTCATGATTCGCTTATAGTGGTTTGCTTGAGTGACCGAAGCATAAACCCGAGTAAGGGGGTTGTGGCGTATGGGATAAAGGGGACTTGATGCTTTAATGCTATGGTTGGGTTTTACCTTAATGATCTTTAATAGTTGCGGATGCTTGCTAGAGTTCCAATCATAAGTGCATATGATCCAAGAAGAGAAAGTATGTTAGCCTATGCCTCTCCCACATAAAACTTGCTATCGGTCTAGTACGATATTCAATTTCTTAGGGACAATTTCACAACTCCAACCACCACTTTTCCACACTCGCTATATTTACTTTATTGCTTCTTTATCTAAACAGCCCCTAGTTTATATTTACGTGCTCTTTATTATCTAGCAAACCTATCCAACAACACCTACAAAGTCCTTCTTGTTTCATACTTGTTCTAGGTAAAGCGAACGTCAAGTGTGCGTAGAGTTGTATCGGTGGTCGATAGAACTTGAGGGAATATTTGTTCTACCTTTAGCTCCTTGTTGGGTTCGACATTCTTACTTATCGAAAGAGGCTACAATTGATCCCTTATACTTGTGGGTTATCATGGTGTTGTTACTTTGAAAATCTTGTTCAATTCTCTTTGGATGTCCCTTAGGATAAAGTGGTTCCTGAGTCATTTGACCTCCTCTAGTTGTTGCTACTCTAACAGTAAAGTCACTTATATTGTTGTTCATTTCATCAAGTAACTCTCTTTGAGATTTAGCAACTTGTTCTAATTGAGTTTGAACCATAAGGCATGTTTTCCTACACCTCTAACATCATTTGCATTGAAGTGCTCTTTCTTTCTAATGTAGTTATCAAACTCATAAAGGCATTGACTAGGATGTTTATTATGAGGATCATCACTATCACTGAATTTCATTAAATATTTTACCTACACCACCATGGGTGGTGGTGGTGCTTCAAGCCCATGTATTTCTTTTATAGGTGGTAAATTTTTAACATCCTTGACCTTAATACCTTTTTCCTTCACAGATTTCTTTGCCTCTTGCATATCTTCAGGACTGAGATACAATATACCCCTCTTCTTCGAAGTGGGTTTAATAGGTGTTTCAGGAGGAGTCCAATCATCATAATTTTTCAATATGTTATTCAATAATTCCTCGGCTTTCTCAATAGTTCGTTCCTTGAAAACACAACCATCACAACTATCTAGGAAGTCCCTAGAAGCATCGGTTAATCCATTATAGAAGATATCAAGTATTTCATTTTTCTTAAGAGGATGATCAGGCAAAGCATTAAGCAATTGGAGAAGCCTCCCCAAAGCTTGTGGGAGACTCTCTTCTTCAATTTGCACAAAGTTAAATATTTCCTGCAAGGCAGCGTGTTTCTTATGAGTAGGGAAATATTTTCAGAGAAGTAATAGATCATATCCTGGGGACTACACACACAACCAGGAGCAAGAGTATTGAACCAAGGTTTAGCATCACCCTTTAATGAGAACGGAAATAACTTGAGAATATACTAATACCGAATCTTCTCATCATGAGCAAAAAAGGGTAGCTATATCATTCAACTTAGTAAGATGTGCCACAACAGTTTTAGTTTCATAACCATGGAAAGGATCAGATTCAACCAAAGTGATTAACTCTGGTTCGACAGAGAATTCATAATCCTTATCAGCAATAACAATAGGTGAAGTAGCAAAATCAGGATCACATTTCATTTTAGCATTCAGAGATCTTTCTTTATAGTTGCATAGTTATTTCTCTAGATCATCTCTATCCTTACAAGCAAGAATATCTCTAGTTGCCTTCTCACTCATAGTATAACCTTCCGGTACCTTTGGCAATTCATATCTAGGAGGACTAGTTCTAGTAGGTGTTTCAAGATTTTTGTTTCACGTTCATCATCAGATTCAACAATATCGTGTTGTCTTACTCTAGCAATTTGTTCATCAAGAAATTTCCTAGTGGCACATCATCATCAAGCAAGGTACTAGCATCATCATGTGTAGCATTCATAGCAGAAGTAGCATCATCAATAACTTGCGACATATCAGAATTAATAGCATGTTTTGGAGTTGCAAGTTTACTTATAGTAGAAGGTGAATCTAAAGCAGAACTAGATGGCAGTTCCTCACCTCCTCTCGTCTTTGAGGGAAAAATCATAGTCTTAGCATCCTTCAGATTCTTCATAGTGATAATATGATAATAATCCCAAGTGACTCAACAAATATAGCTATGCTCCCCGGCAACAGCGCCAGAAAAAGTCTTGATAACCCACAAGTATAGGGGATCACAACAATTTTCGAGGGTAGAGTATTCAACCCAAATTTATAGATTCGACACAAGGGGAGCCAAAGAATATTTGAAGGTATGAGCAGCTGAGTTGTCAATTCAACCACACCTGGAGATTAATTATCTGCAGCAAAGTGATTAGTAGCACAGTAATATGATAGTTTTGATGATAGCAGCAGTAGTAACGGTAACAGTAATAGTGATAGCTGTGATATTGTAGCAGTAACGATAGCAGTAGCAATGGTAGTAACTTAGCAAGAGCAATATAAGATAAATTCGTAGGCATTGGTCGGTGACTCGCTGGATGATATTCATCATGAGAAAATTATAACCTAGGGTGATACGGCACTAGCTCTAGTTCATAAATATAATGTAGGCATGTATTCTGTAAATAGTCATACGTGCTTATGGAAAGAACTTGCATGCCATCTATTGTCCTACCCTCCCGTGGCAACGGGGTCCTATTGGAAACTAAGGGATATTAAGGCCTCCTTTTAATAGAAAACCGGAACAAAGCATTAACACACGGTGAATACATGAACTCCTCAAACTACGGTCATCACCGTGAGTGGTCCCGACTATTGTCACTCCGGGGTTGCCGGATCATAACACGTAGTAGGTGACTATAACTTGCAAGATCGGATCTAGAACATGTATATAATTTTGATAACATAAATGGTTCAGATCTGAAATCATGGCACCCGGGCTCAAAGTGACAAGCATTTAGCATGGCAAAGTCATAGCAACATCAATCTCAGAACATAATGGATACTAGGGATCAAGCCCTAACAAAACTAACTCGATTACATGATGAATCTCATCCAACTCCTCACCGACTAGCGAGCCTACGAAGGAATTACTCACTCCCGGTGGGGAGCATCATGGAATTGGCGATGGAGATGTGTTGGTGATGGTGAATGTTGAAGATCCCCCTCTTCGGAGCCCCAAACAGACTCCAGATCTGCCCTCCCAAGGAAGAACATGGCTTGGCGGCGGCTCTGTCTCATGAAACGCGATAATTCTTTCTCCTTGATTCTTTTCTGGAAATATGGGATTTTATAGCGTTGATTTGAGGGTCAGCGGGGCCACCAGGTGGGCAGTACCCACCAGGGCGCGCCTGGGGGGGCTGGCGCGCCCTGGTGGATTGTGCCAACCCAGGTGCCCCCTCAGGTCCTTCCTGGTTCCAGAAATTCTCTTATTTGATATAAAAAATCCTTGCGAAGTTTCGTTCCATTCCGAGAACTTTTATTTCTGCACAAAAATAACACCATGGTAGTTCTGCTGAAAATAGCGTCAGTCCGGGGTTAGTTTCATTCAAATGATGCAAATTAGAGTCCAAAACAAGAGGGAAAGCATTATGAAAAGTAGATATGTTAGAGACGTATCACGGAACATGTCCCATAAGCCTGCGTCTACCTTGTACACCATTCCACTCGTTTGGCCATTCGCCGTGTAGGGTTTGGACATGGTTGGACCACTTAGGACAGGCGGGAGTGGCTTCTCTCATTTGCTCATGGCAGTCGAAAAGTTCACCAGATGGATCAAGGCCAAACCAATCAAGAAGCTAGATTCACGCACGGCCATCAGGGATTCCTGAAAGAGTTAATATTCAGATATGGAATCCCACACAACATTATCACGGATAATGGCTCAAACTTCGATTCAGAAGAGTACAGAAACTTCTGCGCCACCTAAGGCACTCGGGTGGACTACGCATCCGTTGCGCACCCGCAGTTGAGTGATCAAGCTGAGAGGGTGAATGGCCTTATCCTTCAAGGATTGAATCCCCGACTCATGCACGACCTTGAGCATGCAGCTAGAGCCTGGATAACTGAACTGCCATCTATCTTATGGGGTTTAAGGACGACTCCACTACTGACCGCACTCCTTTCTTCATGGTGTATGGAGCTAAAATTGTGCTGCCTAGTGATCTCTTCCACAATTCGCCCCGAGTGGAACTCTACTTGGAAGCTGAGCTAGAGCAGGCATGGTAGGACGCCATTGATATCTTGGAAGAAGAACGTGAGATATCCCTGATACGGTCGACTATTTATCAGCAAGATCTTCGTTGATTCCATGCTAGGAACGTCAAGGGTCAAGCCTTTCAAGAAGGAGATCTCGTGCTCCAAGTGGATCAGCAACGACCACACAAACTTGCCCCCCCCCATGGGAAGGTCCCTTCATCGTCACCAAGGTGCTACACAATGGGGCCTACCTCCTCTACAACCTCACGAAGTAGATCGATGAGCTGCACGCCTGGAATGCAGATCTTCTTCGTTGATTTTATACCTAGCACTCGCGTTGTCGAGATGTAATAAGATTACTTTTAGATTGTTTATCAAGACATGACTCCTGCAGTCCCATGATGATTTCTCTCGCATAAGCGTATGTTCAAAAACCCCAGTGGGTGACTCAGCCGCGAACCTGTTTTCACCTAAGTTAAAAAAACTATTCCGAGTGAGAGCATCCCTCCCACTTAGGGGCTTAGCTGCGAACCTGTTTTCGCCTAAGTTAAAAAACTACTCCGAGTGAAAGTGCTCCTTTCACTCGGGGGCCTAGCCGCGAGCCAGTCCTCGCCTAAGTTAAAAACTTCTCCGAGTGAAAGTGTCCCTTTCACTCGGGGACTTAGTCGCGAACCTGTTTTTGCCCAAGTTAAAAAAACTATTCCGAGTGAGAGCATCCCTCCCACTCGGGGGCTTAGTTGCGAACCTGTTTTTGCCTAAGTTAAAAAACTACTCTGAGTGAAAGCGTTCCTTTCACTCGGGGGCTTAGCCGTGAGCTAGTCCTCGCCTAAGTTAAAAACTTCTCTGAGTGAAAGCGTTCCTTTCACTCGGGGGCTTAGCCGCGAGCCAGTCCTCGCCTAAGTTAAAAACCTCTCCGAGTGAAAGTGTTCCTTTCACTCGGGGGCATAGCCGCGAGCTAGCCCTCGCCTAAGTTAAAAAAACCTCTTCGAGTGAAAGTGTTCCTTTCACTCGGGGGCTTAGCCGCGAGCCAGTCCTCGCCTAAGTTACAAACCTCTCAGAGTGAAAGTGTTCCTTTCACTCGGGGGCTTAGCCGCGAGCAAGTCCTCGCCTAAGTTAAAAACCCCTCGGAGTGAAAGCGTTCCTTTCATTCGGGGGTTTAGCCGCGAGCCAGTCCTCGCCTAAGTTAAAAGACCTCTCTGAGTGAAAGCCTTTGAGGGAGTCCTGGACTAGGGGGTGTCCGGACAGCCGGACTATCATCGTCCGTCGGACTCCAAGACTACGAAGATACAAGATTGAAGACTCCGTCCCGTGTCCGGATGGGACTTTCCTTGGCGTGGAAGGCAAGCTTGGCGATACGGATATGTAGATCTCCTACCATTGTAACCGACTCTGTGTAACCCTAGCCCTCTCCGGTGTCTATATAAACAGGAGGGCTTTAGTCTGTAGGACACAACCTCCATTACAACAATCATACCATAGGCTAGCTTCTAGGGTTTAGCCTCCTTGATCTCGTGGTAGATCCACTCTTGTACTACCCATATTATCAATATTAATCAAGCAGGACGTAGGGTTTTACCTCCATCAAGAGGGCCCGAACCTGGGTAAAACATCGTGTCCCTCGTCTCCTGTTACCATCCGCCTAGACGCACAGTTCGGGACCCCCTACCCGAGATCCGCCGGATTTGACACCGACATTGGTGCTTTCATTGAGAGTTCCTCTGTGTCGTCACCGATAGGCTCGATGGCTTCTTCAATCAATGACAACGCTGTCCAGGGTGAGACTTTTCTCCCCGGACAGATCTTTATTCGGCGGCTTCGCACTGCGGGCTAATTCACTTGGCCATCTGGAGCAGATCGAAAGCTACGCCCCTGGCCGTCAGGTCAGGTCCGAAAGCCTAAACTTCACGGCCGACATCCGCGGGGACTTGATCTTCGACGGACTCGAGCCACAGCCGAGCGTGCCGCACTGTCACGATGGGCATGATCTAGCTCTGCCGCCGGACAGTGCCTTGGTGGCCGCACACGAATCCGCTCCGGCCCTTAGTCCGGGGCCGATCGCCCAGATCGACGACCGGTGGCTGGACACCGCCTCGGGGGCTGCAACTTCCACGGCGATGGAGCCAAACACTAACCTTGTCCCTTGCGAAGCTCGTGACTCCGAGGTGCCGGACTCCTTGCCAGACTCCGAACCTCTCGCGCCCCTGCCAATCGAATCTGATTGGGCGCCGGTCATGGAGTTCACCGCCGCGGACATCTTCCAACACTCGCCCTTTGGCGACATCCTAAATTCGCTAAAACATCTCTCGCTATCCGGAGAGACCTGGCCGGACTGTGGCCAGGATGGTTGGGATGCGGACGACGAAGAAATTCAAGGCCCACCCACCACCCACTTTGTAGCCACTGTCGACGATCTAACAGACATGCTAGACTACAACTTCGAAGACATCGACGGTATGGACGACAATGCCGGAGACGAACAAGAACCAGCGCCTACAGGGCACTGGAAGACCACCCCAACACATGATGTATACATGGTGGATACCCCAAAAGGAAGCGATAACGAGGACCAACGGGGCGCGGAAAAGGATAATCCCGCTGATTAACAACCAAAACGGCGACGTAGACGCCGCCCTAAGTCCCGCCTCGACAACAACAGCGCTCCTCATGACCCAGCAATAGAGCAGGGCAAAACAGTGGACGACGAACATGCAGACAAGCAACCGTCCGAACAGGACGAATCGGATAATCAATCCATGCCCGGCGAAACCAACAGTCCAGATGACCTCACGCCAGACACACCGCCGGAGAATAAAAACCTTCGGAAAAGACTCATCGCCACAGCAAGAAGTTTGAAGAAGGAAAAACGGAAGCTCAAAACAGCGGAAGATATACTCAGAATCAGGTGGAGCAAAGTGCTCAAAACCGCAGACAAATACGGCAATGGCCATCAATCAAAGAGCTACCCGAAGCGCAAGCTGCTGCCAGAATTTGACAAGGAGGCCATAGAGCCCCCACAGTCAAAAAACAAAGAGGCCGCCTGGTCGGATAGACGGCCAGATGATAGGCCAAAATCTAAAAGCGGTGCCGCACACAAGCCGACTCATGACCCTGGAAAAACAGATGGCCCAGCCAGGTCCATTTACGGGCCAAAGAAGAGGGCCCCAGGAAGCAACACAACATGCCAAGTGTCCGAAGACAGCAGTGCACCCAAATACAGGGGCGCCGCACACCCACTATGTTTCACCAATGAGGTGCTGGATCATGAATTCCCAGCAGGGTTTAAACCCATAAACATAGAGGCTTACGACGGAACAACAGACCCTGGAGTCTGGATAGAGGATTATATACTACACATACACATGGCTAGAGGAGACGATCTCCACGCCATAAAATATTTACCCCTCAAGCTCAAAGGGCCAGCCCGTCATTGGCTCAAAAGCCTCCTAGAAAACACTGTTGGAAGTTGGGAAGAGCTTGAGGACGCGTTTAGAGCAAATTTTCAAGGGACTTATGTCCACCCTCCGGATGCAGATGATCTAAGTCATATAACTCAACAGCCCGGAGAGTCAGCGCGCAAATTCTGGAACAGGTTCCTTACTAAAAAGAACCAAATAGTCGACTGTCCGGACGCCAAAGCCTTAGCAGCTTTTAAACACAACGTCCGAGACGAATGGCTCGCCAGGCACCTCGGCCAAGAGAAGCCGAGGACAATGTCCGCGCTAACAAGCCTCATGACCCGCTTTTGCATGGGGGAAGATAGCTGGCTGGCAAGATGCAGCACCAGCGACCCAAGTACATCCGAGATCAGAGATGGAAATTGAAAATCACGGCGCAGAAAAGATCAGCGCCGGAATAAAGAGAAAAGCCCAAAGAACACGGCGGTCAACGCCGGATTCAAAAGCTCGCGGCCAAACAACAAAACACTGCCTCTTAAGGATAACAGTGATGAGCTATCCAACTTAAACAAAATTTTGGGACGGATATGTCAAATCCACAGTACCCCCGGAAGGCCTGCAAACCACACCCACCGAGATTGTTGGGTTTTCAAACAGTCCGGCCGATTAAACGCCGAACACAAGGGGCTCGACGCATCAAGTGAGGATGATGATAAACCCCACCGGCAGAGCATCGGAAAACAAAAGACTTTCCCACAAGAAGTCAAAGCAGTAAACTCACTTCATGTGATAATACGGAAAAATGCGGCACCCGCTAAGACGGGTCCCGCACGGTCCACCCCAGCGGAACCTCGAGATTGGATGTCAAAACCAATAACTTTTGACCACGTGGATTATTCTAGAAGTGTCCGGAATGCAGGATGGACTGCTCTGATATTGGATCCTATAATCGACGGACTACAATTTACACAAGTCCTGATGGACGGAGGCAGCGATCTAAACCTGCTATATCCAAACACAATCCGCAAGTTGGGGATAGACCGTACTAAAATTCGACATTGCCGCACTTCCTTTAAAGGAGTGACGCCAGGCCCTTACGCCAAATGCGCAGGCTCCTTATTACTAGAAGTTGTGTTCGGGTCACCGAACAACTTCCGACGCGAAAAATTAATCTTTCATGTCGCCCCGTTCAAAAGTAGCTATCAAGCACTATTGGGACGTGAAGCTTTTGTCCGCTTCAACGCCATACCACATTACACGTCTCTTACACTTAAAATGCCCGGTCCACGTGGCATCATTTCATTGCGAGGGTCATTTAAAGACCCCGGACACGGTTAGACGAGTCCGGCATAAATAAGCTAGGGGCTCCCTAGCCGCACACCCCTTCGCAAGGGGCTGTGCATATAAGCAACAACGAGCTCATATAGACTCCGTTTTACTTATTTATTAATATTTTTCATATACCTTTTTTCGCACAATTTCCTTTCAAACTAAGTTCCTCTCTTTTTACAGATGAACAACGTGCACACCCGTCCAGGATAACGGCACAACAGAGACACAGGCGCAGACGTGCAGTAGGGACCCGGCGCAAGGATTGTTTTCAGATTAAGACCCTGCATAAACCTTTTTTACTATCTCTTGTTGTTATAATCCCCTGGTTTCTCATTATAACCAAAGTGGAGCCCGACGTTTTGGCATCGGCCGCGTCGAAGGACCTTGCCCGTACCTGGACACTAGGGGCTTCGGGTATTGTTCTGCCCATCATTATAAAGACCGAACACCTTAGGGAGTGTTCGGCGTCTCGAGTTAGGCCTTATATGCATCAGCTCCGAATCATGTCTTTGGTCAAATGTTGGGTTTGCCCGGCTCCTGTGTTCTGCTGCCTTACGTTCCGTATCATCGGCTAACGCGGCACTAGGAGAACTACTACGATTGTGCCCCAGTTCGGCTGGGCGAAGCACCTCAGTAGAGAAGCCGAAAACTGACTGTCATGATACAGTGAGAGACTGGTCAACCACTTGATCGACCACCGGAATGTTTAGAATTCCGCCGCTTTGACGAAGGACCGTTTCCCGGTCAGGCACACACGCGCCCCGAATTCAGAGAGCGCGGTGCCCCCAGGGGCTATATCGTAGCCCACCCTCGAACTCCAATGGCTAAGTGAAAGTGATAAAGCATTATAGTTCGGTTGCCTTGTTTGCTATGCTACCACCTCCTCGACAGGACCGAGACGTCGGATTAAGAGTGACAATGCGATATTTTTGCGAACACCCCCGCACCTTGTGCGTGGGGGCTGAAGCCAAAGACTGCCATCTTTCAGGTTATACACACGTATACATAAACGGCCGCATAGGAGATATTTCAATACTTGGAACGCACAAGTATAAAAAGCGATTACATCATAACCATTGTTTTACAAAATACAACGTTCATTTGAACGTGACATTTTTCGAGCACTGCGACTCTATTACACGAGCACCACGCATAACTTCCCCAAAATAGTGCTCGGCGGGTAACCGGCTTTCGTCCGAACCCTGGGTTGCAACAGCGGTGGCATCCATCTCCGTCCAATGTGTCTTCACACGGGCAAGGGCCATCCGCGCACCTTCTATGCAGGCCGACCGCTTCATCTCCTTGATATGCGGCACCGCCCCAAGAAATTGCTGCAATAAGCCAAATAGCTCGTCGCCTTGGGCCTCTCTGGCCAGACATGAGTCACGATATCCGTCATGGCAAGTCGGACAACCTGTTCAGCTCAGCCCATTTGGCCAACCGATTGGTCAGCGGAAGTGAACGATCCGGACTATGGAATTGAGACCAAAATAGCTCTTCCGTCTTGTGATCCTTCTGACTCCGGAAGTGCACAACGGCATCTGCCGCACTTGCCGCTAAGTCCATATATGGATCCTCCGGACCCCACAGCTGGCCAAGCTGGGCATAATTTGGATCCGTAAACCGGCGACGCAGCAGAAAAGGCTTGCCAGCCACAATGTCTCCGGCCTGACGCAGCTCCTCCTTCATAGCCCGCATTGCAGAACGGGCATCCTTGGCCTCGGCGGTGGCCTTCCCCAGGTCTTCCCGCTCCGATAGGCGCTCCTTTTCAAGAGCCTCATTGCGGTCGGTAGCATCCTTCAATTTTACGACCAATTCGGCCATCTCTTCCCTGCTTCGGCAATGTGCAGCCCTTTCGGCTTCCAACTCTTGGGCCGCCCTCGAGGCAGCCGCATCACTCCTTCTGGCTTGCTCCTTGGCTTGAGCAAGTTCTGCCCGAAGGCTCTCCACAGTAGCAGCACCATCTGCGTCAAGCATAAATATTGTAAGAGGTGGTTTTTGACTCGCTTAAATAGGTGACTGCGGAGAGACAACTTACCTTGCGACTCGTCAAGTCGCTTGTTGACTAGCGTGATGTCCGCATCCGCCACATCGAGCTGCCGCATTAATTCGGCAACTCCATCAGTCCGGCTAGCCCCCGGACTATCCGCCACCTGCATAGGAAAGGCGACACTCAATACCTGCGATTTTGATCCTCGGCACGCTGTCGCTTTCGACAACCTACCGAGTCTCAGGGGCTACTATCTATACAGGGCGCACTTTCATGTGCAAAACTGTCAAAAAGGTGCATCGTTTTTACGTACCTCAAACCCCGCCAGCAAGCTTCTGACGGCATTATGCAATCCACTTTCGGCGGACGAAATCCTTCCTATCACCATGCTCATCAATGCACGGTGATCTTCTGAGACGGACGCCCTCTCAAGCAGATCCTTCAGCTCCCCCGGCCGAACACTAGTCGGCGCCGAACTCTTCGGCTCTGCCGGGCTCGGGGATACCCTCCGTGACGACACTTCAGGCTCGTCTGCCCTATCCGACAGCGCAGCAGATGGAGGCGTCTCGCTCTCCATCATCTCCGGACGAAGATCCCCCGAAGACGAGCTCATCTGAGAAGGTCGCAGATCCGAACTGTAAGGTAAAAATTTCGGTTATCCTCAGAAGCACAAATAGGGATGTTTTCTTATTAATGAACTCCCCTTTTCCTACTCACGGCTCGCTGGAGGGCTGATCCTTTAGAGAAGATTGTACGGCCGGGGTCTCCCCGGACGCAGGACCCTCTCGTGAAGATCTCTTCCCCCGCTTAGAGACTTTGGCCTCCGGGTCTTCGGAGGCGGTCCTCTTCTCCCCCTGGAGGGAGGGATTCTTGATCCCCCCTTCTTCAAGTGCCCCCTTGGGCGAGGTGATAACTCCTCTATTTTCCCCTTCGCCTTCTTCTCAAGGCGCGGCCTCCAACATTCTGACTAGCATGGGGACCTTATCAGATTTGCTTGCGCTACCCACTCCTGATGAAGGATAACGGGTTAAAAGGCGAATTATGGAAAAGCAAACAAATGGTACGTCCGGACACTGAGCTGCTTACCTGAGTATCCAGGCGATTGCAGCTTAGGCCTGCATCCTCGGTCAATTCCGGACACGCCACCTGCGGTCAAAAGAACAACTTGTACATCTCCACGAGTGTCGTACCCATGAAGTGTTGGAGAATCCGTGGTCCCTCCGGATTGAACTCCCATAACCAGAGAGGATGGCATTTGCAGGGCAGAAGACGCCTGATTAGCATGACCTGCATCACCACGACCAGATCGATCTCCCTCGCTTGGAGGTCTCAAATCTGGCCCTGCAATAGGGGCACGTCTTTTGACGGCCCCCAATTAAGCCCTTGGTTGACCCACGACATCAACCTTCGTGGAGGTCCCGGGCGGAATGAAGGCGGCGGCTTTTGCCTGCTGCCCTTCGGAGCGGTGATATAGAACCACTCCTGCTGCCATAAGCCGAGCTCCTCTTGGAAGGAGCCCTCGGGCCATGGGGCATCGGCCCTCCTGCTTATGGCCGCCCCGCCGCACTCCGCTTGACGCCCCCCAATCATCTTCGGCTCCACATTGAAGGTCTTCAGCCATAGGCCGAAGTGGGGGGTGACGCGGAGGAAGGCTTCACAGACGATAATAAATGCGGAAACATGGAGGATCGACTCCGGAGCCAAGTCATGAAAATCCAGCCCGTAGTAGAACATGAGCCCTCTCACGAAGGGATCCGTCGAGAAGCCTAAACCCCGGCGGAGGTGTGATACGAAGACGACGTACTCACCGGGCTCGGGAGTGGGTATGGCCTGCCCTTGGGCGGGAAACCTGTGCGAAATCTCGTAAGACAGGTACTTGGCCTCACGCAGCATTAGCACGTCCTCCTCCGTGACGGAGGAGGGCATCCACCGGCCCTGAAGGTCAAAGCCGGACATTGTTGAAGGTCCGAAGCATTCGAATCTGGGGCTCTGGGTGTTGGAACTTGGAGCAAGGAGAGGATTCGATGAAAGATTGAAGAAAAGAAACGATCCTTGGTCCTGTTATAAAGAGGGGGAATACCAAGAGCCGTCTCCGTGACCGTTCGGGATTCGCCTTCGATAGAGGAGGCGTGGCGACGAGCGCGGTTGTGTTACCCACACCCGTATTGATGAGAATCCCGGAATAAGAGGAACACGATCTCTGCTTCGACAAGACGTGCCAAGGAAACCGCTTCGCTAAACGCGCTGAGGCGGTATAATAAAAAATGATTCAAGTAAAGGCTTGGTAGTGGTGTGACGTCATGCCGCAAAATACGTCAGCAGATTCAACTTGTGTACATTTTATTCTCTCTACGGTGGAATGTGGAATTTATTTTGCAGAGCCGGACACTATCCTGGTGTTCATGATCTTCTCTGGATTATTTAAGGGAGGAACCCGCCTTGCAATGCCGAACATTATGCGCGCCGGACTCATCGTCATTGAAGCCTGGTTCAGGGGCTACTGAGGGAGTCCTGGACTAGGGGGTGTCTGGACAGCCGGACTATCATCGTCCGCCGGACTCCAAGACTACGAAGATACAAGATTGAAGACTCCGTCCTGCGTCCGGATGGGACTTTCCTTGGCGTGGAAGGCAAGCTTGGCGATACGGATATGTAGATCTCCTACCATTCTAACCGACTCTATGTAACCCTAGCCCTCTCCGGTGTCTATATAAACCGGAGGGCTTTAGTCCGTAGGACATAACCTCCATTACAACAATCATACCATAGGCTAGCTTCTAGGGTTTATCCTCCTTGATATCGTGGTAGATCCACTCTTGTACTACCCATATTATCAATATTAATCAAGCAGGACATAGGGTTTTACCTCCATCAAGAGGGCCCGAACCTGGGTAAAACATCGTGTCCCTCGTCTCCTGTTACCATCCGCCTAGACGCACAGTTCGGGACCCCCTACCCGAGATCCGCCGGTTTTGACACCGACAGCCTTCCTTTCACTCGGGGGCTTAGCCGCGAGCCAACCCTCGCCCAAGTTAAAAAAAACACTCCGGGTGAAAGCATCCCTTTCACTTGGGGGCTTAGCCGTGAACCAGTCCCCACCTAAGTTAAAAACCTCTCTGAGTGAAAGCATCCATTTCACTCGGAGGCTTAGATGCGAGTTGGTCCTTGCCTAAGTTATAAAACCTCTCCAAGTGAAAGCATCCTTTTCACTCGGAGGCTTAGCCGCGAGCCAGTCCTCGCCTAACTTGAAAAACATCTTCGAGTGAAAGCATCCCTTTCACTCGGGGGCTTAGCTGCGAGCCAGCCCTCGTCTAAGTTAAGTACTCCAAATAATATGCAAAAGATTGGAAAGCAACGGTCAGATAAGTTTTTAACCTTAAGGTCTCAAAAGGCAAATAAAGGTACTCGAGCAGAAGGCCCGAACGAGTTTAACGGTTACAGGATGACTCGGCATTCCGAAGAAATAAATTTGGAGTATAAAGTTTTTTCACGTGCTAGGAGGACTTACTGGCTCGATGAAGGTGTCCAGGTCGATGCCGTCCATGATCTGAGTGGCAGCCTTAATGAAGGTCTCCATGAAGTCTTCAAACTGGAGCTTCTTCGTGTTTGCCACGTGAAGAGCCTTCAGCTTGTCTTCCTTAGCTTCCTTGCAATGGACACGAACGAGTGAGAGCGCCACATTGGCTCCACAGCGAGCACCTGATTTCTTCCACGCTTGTACTAGACCAGGAATCTCATTGAGCCGAGTCATCAGTGACTCGAGGTCATGCTGAAGCGTATCCTTTGGCCACAGTTCTTTGTTAGCGCAATCTTCAGTCGGGCGATGTACCCCAAGACACCATCAAGACGGGCTTCAAGTCGCAACACATACATAGCAGTAGCATCTTTGACGAGTGACTTTGTGGGGTCAAGGCCTGTCTTAATTCGTTCTGTCTCTTGCTCAAAATTCTGGACAAGGAAGAAAGAACGAGTTAGTAGTGGCATTATTTTCAAAGCTTTCAAGAATTCACTCGGATGAAGAAGGATACCTTCAAGCATGATGTAAATCTTCTTTGCAAGGCCCCCCAAGTACTCCTCCAACTCATTCCTCTTTTGGGTGAGCTGGTCCACCTTGTCAGTCAAGACAACCTTCTCCTCCTTAAGTTGGGAAGCTTTCTTTTTCACCTCCTCGATGGCAGTCTTCAAGGTTGCATTATCCTCTTCAAGGTTGCCGACTGAAGCTAGCTTCTTCTCAGCTGCTTCATTCTTCTCCTGTGCCACCTTCTATGCCCCGCGAGTTTGTTGTCCTTCCTCTTCAACGCTTGCTTCATAGTGTCTAAAGAAATAACATTCTTCAGTCGCGCTTGGACTTGACGGTTCTCACTATGCACATCCGTTCGAGTGGAATCACTCGGTTCAAAGGATGGAAAGAAAGAATGGTGAAGCTCACAGTCAGAAAATGTTACCTCCCATGGTCTTCACCTCCTCATGAGCTTGCTTCAAGTTCTTTTTCGCCAAGTCCAGATCCAGTTGAAGTTGAGCCTTTTCCTTCTCCAGAGTAACATATTGAGCTCCAAGCTCACAAGTCTTCTGAGATCAGCAAAGAAATAATTCAGTCGACAATGATCATGATATTCAAGTATAAACTCCGCTTCCAAGTGGAAAGAGCAAATTTGGATGCTATAAACAAACAAAAAGACTTCTCAGACCCCCGCCGAATCAAACATTCGACGGCGGTCTCGGGGACTACACCTAGTGGGTGCACTCAGTGTGCCCCCACTGGACTCATTCTTGCTCAGAGTCAGCCCGACTTGCTTCAAAAAAAGGAAAGAGGCTTCTTGGACCCCAGCCAAATCAAACATCCGACGACGGTCTCGGAGACTACACCCAGTGGGTGCACTCAGCGTGCCCCCAATTTCCATTCGAATCTAGCCTGGCTGACCCGAGTGAAGAGCTACAACTAAACACATTCAAAGACCTCCGCTGAATCAAACATTCGGTGGCGATCTCGGGGACTACACCCAGTGGGTGCACTCAGCATGCCCCACTAGATAACTCCCACTCGACATCGCCTGACCAGACCGAGTGGTGAGTTACAGAATACACAAACTACTACTGAATGATAAAAACACCCATTGGGTGTGCAGGTTCAAGTCAAACAGGAAAAATTCAATCAGAAATCAACTTACAATCGCACTTACTCGGACATTCGCCTGAAGGGTTGAGCTGGCGTCATAGGCTGCATTGCTTCTTTCATACGCCTCCTTTAAACACTGCATCATCAGACCAGCCTGGATCATAGTTTCTTTGCTAGCGCCGGTCTGGTCTTCCGGAACACGATGTAGAGTGAAGACATGAGCCGACGGAGTTGGTAGTATAGTTGGAGGAACCGGTGCTTGAGATTGTTTAGTCGGTCCTGAAGCAGGAATAGTTGACACCAAGGGCGAAGCAGTTGACAGCGCTACAGTAGAAATGGCACCAACTTGAGATGAACCACCAGGCTCTTGGGGCGTAGCAATGGGAGGCACTTGGAGTGTTCCACTCGATGACACTCTCTGAGTGGAGCTGCAAGGAGTGTTCAAGGTTACACCTTCATCACCCGCACCCTTCTGAGGCTCGTCCTCGTCGTCGTCGCCAACATGAATGATATTTGTTGGCTCTGCAGTTATTTCAACAACAAAGTCCGTTCAATCGATGAATTAACTAATGGAAAGAACAGAAGGCGAACTTGTCGTACCTCGCAGAGAGGTGGCCGCGTCTATGGTATCTGCATCTGCGTGCTCCTCATGAACTTGCATGGATGACGTCACCGAAGTGGCGGCACTAACACACAATTTTCACTGGGTCATCAATAGTGCAAAGTTCTGCAGTAGAAAGAAAGGAAAAGAAAGAAGAAGAAGAAGAAGAGCACTCATGTCGAAGCAATGGGCACTATGACCTTGATCCTAGGGAGAGCCTTTCGAGGTTTCACTGGCGCGACCTTGGGCTGCTTCATAGATTTTCCATTCGGGTATGGCGTTGCAGTCCGAGTGCGTTTGGGGTTCCTGGCACCCGATGCAATGGCCTTGCTCTGGCCAGCCGCCAGATCTTGGGTCCGCTTGGATAGATGCTCGATACATGGAGGGGACTCGGCTTTGTCTCTCTCCTCTGAGTCATCACTGTTATCTTCACTGTCGTCAGCATATTCGATACTTGCACTGCCCCCTTTGCTTTCATTTCCTTCAATGAGTAGCTCTCCATTTGGAACAGGTGAATACATCTTTCTGAAGGCCTGCAAAACACAGATATACAAGTCAGTCGGTTTTCAATACCACTACACAATGGAAACAAAAGATAATACACTCGGAAAAGGTGATTCTCACGTCCCCTGGAGGATGCTCGGAGTCGAAAGGCATAATTCATTTGGATCCGCATAGGTTGTTGCGGGCTCCGGTGATGCTTCTGAGCCACTGCGCCATGTTATCCCCATCGACTTCCTCCGGGTGGATCCAAGTGGTGTTATCTGCTCCAGAATACAACCACATGGGGTGGTCCTGGGCTTGCAGAGGCTGGATGCGTCGACTGAGGAATGCCTTCAACAGATCCAAGCCCGTCACTCAGCCCCGGATCAACTCAAATACATCATCTACTAGGATCCCCACCTCAGTTTTCTTGTCTTCGTCCATGGTCAGGGAGCGAGGAGAGTTGAGTCTCTCCAATGAGAAGGGGGAAGGCCAGTCGACGAGCCAGGAGTTGGAATGTCCTTGCAGTAAAACCAGGTCGATTGCCAACCCCTAGCTGACTCGGGGAAAGTCATGGCAGGGAAAACACTCCTACCTATCATTTGGATTCCTAAGCCCCCACACAACTGAATCACATGGGTTCTTGAATCACTCAGATTCGCTTTTTTAACCGACCGGGAACGACACGTGAAGATGTGTTTGAACAAACCCCAATGAGGACAACATCCCAAGAATTTTTCACACATAGACACGAAGGCTGCGAGGTATGAAATGATATTTGGAGGAAAGTGGTGGATTTTGGCACCAAAGAAGTTCAAGAAACCATGGAAAACGGATGAGGGGGCAAGGAAAAACCTCTCTCCACATGAGTGAGGAGGAGAACTCATTCACCAGGTTGAGGCGCAGGCTCGGTCTCCCTCCCTGTCACTCTCCATGAACCAGGCACCAGCAGGCCGTTGGTGGTGAGCTCCTCGAGGTCTTCCGCTGTGACCGTCGAGCGAAGCCAATCGCCTTGGATCCAGCCTGGCGGCAGAGCGGCCCTGGAGTTTGACGCCTTCTTCCTTGTGGCCCCTTTCTTAGCACGCTCGAGCTTTGTCGTCATGTCCTTCGACATCTCTGTGGTGGTCGATGGGCGAGAGCGGGACGGTGCAGTGCCGGAGCGGAAGCAGAGAGAGACCGGGCGGAGGAGGGGAAAAGTGGGAGAAATTTTGGCACGCCTCGGCCGCGTCGTCTTTTATGACCTCATAACCGAGTCACTGACCCGTGGGCCCGTGAAATCCCAGCGTATCCTAGTACCAGCGCTCGCTTGATACATGGAGATAAATTGGGCATGATAATCGAGGAGGCCCCCTCCCCCCCGTTTGCCCTGCTAACCGTGATGCAGCCAGCTCGCACTCTTCTCCAAAAAAAAATTGAATCCCGCGAGATTCGGGATCTGGTCGCCAGAGATATCTACAGTCGTATGGTTCGGATCTAGTGCTCTACGATTCACAGATTTCCTCACTCAGACATTAAACAAGTTAGAGTCGATCGAGGCAATTGGCAAAGATTGAACAACTTATATACCAATGGATCGCTAAGAAATGCCTCCAAGGCATTAAACCTGATCCGAATCAGCTTCAGTCCTTTCTCACTCGTACCCCGATCCATTCGGGGGCTAATGACGATGACATGTACCTAGGGTAGGGTCTTAGGCCTGACCTACATGCCCTATCCAAGGACACTACACGAAGAATCCAAGACCTACAAGCTTAGGAGGAGGATACCGGTTGGAATGACATAGTGTGCAAGTCACTTGACAGATGATCCACTCGGTTAACTCCACCGCCACTCGACCAACCTAAATCACTCGGAAGTATATGATTTCACTCGACTAATAGAAGACATGGAGACCCATCCCACAGGATGGCAACGGTCAGACGATCAACTCATCATTGTAAAGATCATTAATTATGGGCATTACTAGTAACGTACCCGACTTTATCATCTCATTGAACCCTTGCGTAACTGAGGGAGACGAGGGGCCAGCGGATTCTATAGAAGCCGCCCCCATCCTCCTGCACAAGGGTTCGCAACTCCTGTAACTCAACACTCCAATCAAACAGAGCTCCCGTAGCACCGAGATGTAGGGCTTTACCTCCTCCGAGAGGGGCCTGAACTTATAAATCCGAGTGTACAACCTCAGCGTAGCTAGACTCTGCCCTCTCCTACGTACCCCCTACCTCTAGTGTCACATCAATTCCCACATCAGGCGTGTCCAGAGTGGTTGTGCTCCCCATGGAGCCCCCCTGCACCGCCTCTTCGCCCTATAATTTCCCAAATATTCCAGAAACCCTAGGGGAGTCGACGAAACACATTTCCAGCCATCGCAAGTTCCAGATCCACGAGATCCAATCTAGACACCATCACGGAGGGGTTCACCATCCTCATTGGTGCCTCTCCATGATGCGTGAGTAGTTCATCATGGATCTACGGGTCCATAGGCAGTAGCTAGATGGCTTCTTCTCTCTTTTTGATTCTCAATACAATGGTCTCTTGGAGATCTATCTGATGTAACTCTTTTTTTGGTATGTTTGTTGGGATCCGATGAACTTTGTGTTTATGATCAGATTTATATCCATGAAAGTTATTTGAGTCTTCCTTGATCACTTATATGCATGATTACTTATAGCCTTGTATTTCTTCTTCGTATCTTTTGTTTAGTTAGGCCAACTAGATCAATTTTTCTTTCCATGGGAAGAGGTGCTTTGTGATGGGTTCGATCTTGCGGTGTTCTTTCCAACAAAAGGGGCAGCAAGACACACATGTATCATTGCTATTAAGGATAACAAGATGCGGGCTATTCCTACATGAATAGATGTCGTCTACATCATGTCATCGTTCTTATTGCATTACTCTGTTTCTCCATGAACTTAATGTTGGAGAACGTTGCAGAAAATTAAAAAATTTCCTACGGTTTCACCAAGATCCATCTATGAGTTCATCTAAGCAACGAGTGATAGGAGTGCATCTGCATACCCTTGTAGATCGCGAGCGGAAGCGTTCAAGAGAACGGGGATGATGGAGTCGTACTCGCCGTGATCCAAATCACCGATGACAAAGTGTTGAACGGACAGCACCTCCGCGTTCAACACACGTACGGAGCGGATGACGTCTCCTCCTTCTTGATCCAGCAAGGGGGAAGGAGAGGTTGAGGAAGAAGGCTCCAGCAGCAGCACGACGGCGTGGTGGTGGTGGAGATGCAGTACTCCGGCAGGGCTTCGCCAAGCTCTTAACGGAGGAGGAGAGGTGTTGGGGAGGGGAGGGGCTGCGCCTTGGATGTGGTGTGCAGCCCTCCCCTCGCTCCTCTATTTATAGGGGAAGGGGGAAGGGGGCCGGCCCCCTCAAGATGAGATCTAGAGGGGGGCGGCGGCCAAGGGAGGGGGCTTGCCCCCCAAGCAAGGGGGGCGCCCCCACTAGGGTTTCCCCCCCAACCCTAGGCGCATGGGCCCAAGGGGGGGCGCGCCCAGCCCTCCAGGGGCTGGTTCCCTGCCCACTACGGCCCATGAGGCCCTCCGAGAGAGGTGGCCCCTCCCGGTGGACCCCCGAAACCCCACCGGTGGCCCCGGTACAATACCGATATGCCCCCGAAACTTTCCGGTGACCGTATGACAACTTCCCATATATAAATCTTCACCTCCGGACTATTCCGGAACTCCTCGTGATGTCCGGGATCTCATCCGGGACTCCGAACAACATTCGGTAATCACATACAAGTCTTCCTAATAACCCTAGCGTCACCGAACCTTAAGTGTGTAGACCCTACGGGTTCGGGAATCATGCAGACATGACTGAGACAGCTCTCCAGCCAATAACCAACAGCGGGATCTGGATACCTATGTTGGCTCCCACATGTTCCACGATGTTTTCATCGGATGAACCACGATGTCGAGGATTCAATCAACCCCGTATACAATTCCCTTTGTCAATCGGTAAGTTACTTGCCCGAGACTCGATCGTCGGTATCCCAATACCTCGTTCAGTCTTGTTACCAGCAAGTCACTTTACTCGTACCGTAATGCATGATCCCATGACCAGACACTTGGTCACTTTGAGCTCATTATGATGATGCATTACCGAGTGGGCCCAGAGATACCTCTCCGTCATACGGAGTGACAAATCCCAGTCTCGATCCGTGTCAACCCGACAGACACTTTTGGAGATACCTGTAGTGCACCTTTATAGTCACCCAGTTACGTTGTGACGTTTGGTACACCCAAAGCACTCCTACGGTATCCGGGAGTTACACGATCTCATGGTCTAAGGAAAAGATACTTGACATTGGAAAAGCTCTAGCAAACGAACTACACGATCTTGTGATATGCTTAGGATTGGGTCTTGTCCATCACATCATTCTCCTAATGATGTGATCCCGTTATCAACGACATCTAATGTCCATAGTCAGGAAACTATGACTATCTGTTGATCAATGAGCTAGTCAACTAGAGGCTTACTAGGGACATATTATGGTCTATATATTCACACGTGTATTACGATTTCCGGATAATACAATTATAGCATGAATAAAGACAATTATCATCAACAAGGAAATATAATAATAATCCTTTTATTATTGCCTCTAGGGCATATTTCCAACAGTCTCCCACTTGCACTAGAGTCAATAATCTAGTTACATTGTGATGAATCGAACACCCATAGAGTTCTGGTGTTGATCATGTTTTGCTCGCAAGAGAGGTTTAGTCAACGGATCTGCGACATTCAGATCCGTATGTACTTTGCAAATATCTATGTCTCCATCTTGAACATTTTCTTGGATGGAGTTGAAACGACGCTTGATGTGCCTGGTCTTCTTGTGAAACCTGGGCTCCTTGGCAAGGGCAATAGCTCCAGTGTTGTCACAGAAGAGTTTGATCGGCCCCGACGCATTGGGTATGACTCCTAGGTCGGTGATGAACTCCTTCACCCAAATTGCTTCATGTGCTGCCTCCGAGGCTGTCATGTACTCCGCTTCACATGTACATCCCACCACGACGCTCTGCTTGCAGCTGCACCAGCTTACTGCTCCACCATTCAACATATACACGTATCCGGTTTGTGACTTAGAGTCATCCAGATCTGTGTCAAAGCTAGCGTCGACGTAACCCTTTACGACGAGCTCTTCGTCACCTCCATAAACGAGAAACATGTCCTTTGTCCTTTTTAGGTACTTCAGGATATTCTTGACCGATGTCCAGTGTTCCTTGCCGGGATTACTTTGGTACCTTCCTACCAAACTTACGGCAAGGTTTACATCAGGTCTGGTACACAGCATGGCATACATAATAGATCCTATGGCTGAAGCATAGGGGATGACACTCATCTCTTCTTTATCTTTTGCCGTGGTCGGGCATTGAGCCGAGCTCAATCTCACACCTTGCAATACAGGCAAGAACCCTTTCTTGGACTGATCCATTTTGAACTTCTTCAAAATCTTATCAAGGTATGTGCTTTGTGAAAGACCTATGAGGCGTCTCGATCTATCCCTATAGATCTTGATGCCTAATATGTAAGCAGCTTCTCCAAGGTCCTTCATTGAAAAACACTTATTCAAGTAGGCCTTAATGCTGTCCAAAAGTTCTATATCATTTCCCATCAAGAGTATGTCATCCACATATAATATGAGAAATGCTACAGAGCTCCCACTCACTTTCTTGTAAACGCAGGCTTCTCCATAAGTCTGCATAAACCCAAACGCTTTGATCATCTCATCAAAGCGAATGTTCCAACTCCGAGATGCTTGCACCAGCCCATAAATGGATCGCTGGAGCTTCCATACTCTGTTAGCATTCTTAGGATCGACAAAACCTTCCGACTGCATCATATATAGTTCTTCCTTAAGATGTCCGTTAAGGAATGCCGTTTTGACGTCCATCTGCCATACCTCATAATCATAGCATGCGGCAATTGCTAACATGATTCAGACGGACTTCAGCTTTGCTACGGGAGAGAATGTCTCATCGTGGTCAACCCCTTGAACTTGCCGATAACCCTTAGCGACAAGTCGAGCTTTATAGATGGTAACATTACCATCCGCGTCCGTCTTCTTCTTAAAGATCCATTTGTTTTCCATCGCTCGCCGATCATCGGGCAAGTCTGTCAAAGTCCATACTTTGTTTTCATACATGGATTCTATCTCGGATTGCATGGCTTCAAGACATTTGTTGGAATCTGGGCCCGCCATCGCTTCTTCATAGTTCGAAGGTTCACCGTTGTCTAACAACATGATTTCCAAGACAGGGTTGCCGCACCACTCTGGTGCGGAACGTGTCCTTGTGGACCTACGAAGTTCAGTAGCAACTTGATTCGAAGTACCTTGATCATCATCATTATTTTCCTCTCCAGTTGGTGTAGGCATCACAGGAACATTTTCCTGAGCTGCACTACTTTCCTGTTCAAGAGGTAGTACTTCATCGAGTTCTACTTTCCTCCCACTTACTTCTTTCGAGAGAAACTCTTTTTCCAGAAAGGATTTGTTCTTGGCAACAAAGATCTTGCCCTCGGATCTTAAGTAGAAGGTATACCCAATGGTTTCCTTAGGGTATCCTATGAAGACGCATTTTTCTGACATGGGTTCGAGCTTTTCAGGTTGAAGTTTCTTGACATAAGCATCACATCCCCAAACTTTTAGAAACGACAACTTAGGTTTCTTCCCAAACCATAATTCATACGGTGTCGTCTCAACGGATTTAGACGGTGCCCTATTTAAAGTGAATGTAGTTGTCTCTAGAGCGTATCCCCAAAATGATAGCGGTAAATGGTAAGAGACATCATAGACCGCACCATATCCAATAGAGTGCGATTACGACGTTCGGACACACCGTTACGCTGAGGTGTTCCAGGCGGCGTGAGTTGTGAAACGATTCCACATTTCCTTAAGTGTGTACCAAATTCGTGACTTAAATATTCTCCTCCACGATCTGATCGTAGGAACTTTATCTTTTGGTCATGTTGATTCTCTACCTCATTCTGAAATTCCTTGAACTTTTCAAAGGTCTCATACTTGTGTTTCATTAAGTAGACATATCCATATCTACTCAAGTCATCAGTGAGAGTGAGAACATAACGATATCCTCCGCGAGCCTCAACGCTCATTGGACCGCACACATCGGTATGTATGATTTCCAATAAGTCGGTTGCTCGCTCCATTGTTCCGGAGAACGGAGTCTTGGTCATTTTGCCCACGAGGCATGCTTCGCATGTGTCAAATGATTCATAATCGAGAGACTCTAAAAGTCCATCAGCATGGAGATCCTTCATGCGCTTGACACCAATGTGACCAAGGCGGCAGTGCCACAAGTATGTGGGACTATCGTTATCAACTTTACATCTTTTGGTATTCACACTATGAATATGTGTAACATTACGCTCGAGATTCATTAAGAATAAACCATTGACCATCGGGGCATGACCATAAAACATATCTCTCATATAAATATAACAACCATTATTCTCGAATTTAAATGAGTAGCCATCTCGTATCAAACGAGATCCAGGTACAATGTTCATGCTCAAACTTGGCACTAAATAACAATTATTGAGGTTTAAAACTAATCCTGTAGGTAAATGTAGAGGTAGCGTGCCGACGGCGATCACATCGACCTTGGAACCATTCCCGACGTGCATCATCACCTCGTCCTTCGCCAGTCTCTGCTTATTCCGCAGCTCCTGCTATGAGTTACAAATGTGAGCAACGACACCGTTATCAAATACCCAGGAGTTACTACGAGTACTGGTAAGGTACACATCAATTACATGTATATCACATATACCTTTAGTGTTGCCGGCCTTCTTGTCTGCTAAGTATTTGGGGCAGTTCCGCTTTCAGTGGCCCTTCCCTTTGCAATAAAAGCACTCAGTCTCAGGCTTGGATCCATTCTTTGACTTCTTCCCGGCAACTGGCTTACCGGGCGCGGCAACATCCTTGCCGTCCTTCTTGAAGTTCTTCTTACCCTTGCCCTTCTTGAACTTGGTGGTTTTATTGACCATCAACACTTGATGTTTTTTCTTGATTTCTACCTCTGCCGACTTCAACATTGAAAATACTTCAGGAATAGTTTTCACCATCCCCTGCATATTGTAGTTCATCACAAAGCTCTTGTAGCTTGGTGGGAGCGACTGAAGGATTCTGTCAATGACCGCCCCATTCGAGAGGTTAATGTCCAGCTGGGACAGGCGGTTGTGCAACCCAAACATTTTGAGTATGTGCTCACTGACAGAACTATTTTCCTCCATCTTACAACTATAGAACTTGTCGGAGACTTCATATCTCTCGACCCGGGCATGAGCTTGGAAAACCATTTTCAGCTCCTCGAATATCTCATATGCTCTGTGTTGCTCAAAACGCTTTTGGAGCCCTGGTTCTAGGCTGTAAAGCATGCCGCACTAAACGAGGGAGTAATCATCAGCACGTGACTGCCAAGCGTTCATAACGTCTTGGTTCTCTGGGATGGGTGCTTCACCTAGCGGTCCATCTAGGACATATGCTTTCTTGGCAGCTATGAGGATGATCCTCAGGTTCCGGACCCAGTCCGTATAGTTGCTGCCATCATCTTTCAGCTTGGTTTTCTCTAGGAACGCGTTGAAGTTCATGTTGACATGAGCGTTGGCCATTTGATCTACAAGACATATTTGCAAAGGTTTTAGACTAAGTTCATGATAATTAAGTTCATCTAATCAAATTATTTCAATGAACTCCCACTCAGATTAGACATCCCTCTAGTCATCTAAGTGTTACAGGATCCGAGTCGACTAGGCCGTGTCCGATCATCACGTGAGACGGACTAGTCATCATCGGTGAACATCTCCATGTTGATCGTATCTTTCATACGACTCATGTTCGCCTTTCGGGCTCTGTGTTCCGAGGCCATGTCTGTACATGCTAGGCTCGTCAAGTTAACCCTAAGTGTTTTTGCATGTGTAAAACTGTCTTACACCCGTTGTATGTGAACGTAAGAATCTATCACACCCGATCATCACGTGGTGCTTCGAAATGACGAACTTTAGCAACGGCGCACAGTTAGGGGAGAACACTTTCTTGAAATTGTTATAAGGGATCATCTTATTTACTACCGTCGTTCTAAGTAAACAAGATGCATAAACATAATAAACATCACATGCAATTATATAGTAGTGACATGATATGGCCAATATCATATAGCTCCTTTGATCTCCATCTTCGGGGCTCCATGATCATCTTCGTCGCCGGCATGACACCATGATCTCCATCATCGTGTCTTCATGAAGTTGTCACGCCAACGACTACTTCTACTTCTATGGCTAACGCATTTAGCAATAAAGTAAAGTAATTTACATGGCGTTCTTCAATGACACGCAGGTCATACAAAAAAAAAGACAACTCCTATGGCTCCTGCCGGTTGTCATACTCATCGACATGCAAGTCGTGATTCCTATTACAAGAACATGATCTCATACATCACAATATATCATTCATCATTCATCATACCTTTTGGCCATATCACATCACAAGGCAATTGCTGCAAAAACAAGTTAGACGTCCTCTAATTGTTGTTGCAACTTTCACGTGGCTGCAATAGGGTTCGAGCAAGAACGTTTTCTTACCTACGAAAAAGCCACAACGTGATTTGTCAACTTCTATTTACCCTTCATAAGGACCCTTTTCATCGAATCCGCTCCAACTAAAGTGTGAGAGACAAACACCCGCTAGCCACCTTATGAAGGAAATATGTCCTAGAGGCAATAATAAAGTTATTATTTATTTCCTTATTTCATGATAAATGTTTATTATTCATGCTAGAATTGTATTAACCAGAAACATGATACATGTGTGAATACATAGACAAACCTATAGTCACTAGTATGCCTCTACTTGACTAGCTCATTAATCAAAGATGGTTATGTTTCCTAACCATAGACATGTGTTGTCATTTGATTAGTGGGATCACATCATTAGAAGAATGATGTGATTGACACGACCCATTCCGTTAGCCTAGCACTTGATCGTTTAGTATACTGCTATTGCTTTCTTCATGACTTATACATGTTCCTGTAACTATGAGAATTATGCAACTCCCGTTTACCGGAGGAACACTTTGGGTACTACCAAACGTCACAACGTAACTGGGTGATTATAAAGGAGTACTACAGGTGTCTCTGAAGGTACATGTTGAGTTGGCGTATTTCGAGATTAGGTTTTGTCACTCTGATCGTTGGAGTGGTATCTCTGGGCCCTCTCGGTAAGCACGTCATTATAAGCCTTGCAAGCAATGTGACCAATGAGTTGGTTACGAGATGACGCATTACAGAACGAGTAAAGAGACTTGCCGGTAACGAGATTGAACTAGGTATTGGATACCGACGATCAAATCTCGGGCAAGTAACATACCGATGACAAAGGGAACAACGTATGTTGTTATGCGGTTTGACCGATAAAGATCTTCGTAGAATATGTAGGAACCAATATGGGCATCCAGGTCCCGCTATTGGTTATTGACCGAGAATAGTTCTAGGTCATGTCTACATAGTTCTCGAACCCGTAGGGTCCGCACGCATAACGTTACGATGACAGTTTTATTATGAGTTTATAAGTTTTGATGTACCGAAGTTTGTTCGGAGTCCCGGATGTGATCACGGACATGACGAGGAGTCTCAAAATGGTCGAGACATAAAGATCGATATATTGGAAGCCTATATTTGGACATCAGAATCGTTCCGGGTGAAATCGGCATTTTACCGGAGTACCGGGAGGTTACTGGAACCCCCCGGGGGGTTATTGGGGCTACATGGGCCTCGAGGTAGAAGAGGGAAGGAGCCACGAGGGGGCCGCGCGCCCCTCCCCCTCCTAGTCCGAATAGGACAAGGGAAGGGGGGCGGCGCCCCCCCCCCTTTCCTTCCCCTCTTCCTCCTCTTTCCCCCCTTCTCCTACTCCTACTTGGAAAGAAGGGAGTCCTACTCCCGGTGGGAGTAGGACTCCCCCCTTGGCGCGCCCTCCTTGGCCGGCCGCCTCCTCCCCCCTGGCTCCTTTATATACGGGGGCAGGGGGCACCCCATAGACACACAAGTTGATCTATAGATCATTCCTCAGCCGTGTGCGGTGCCCCCCTCCACCATATTCCACCTCGGTCATATCGTCGCGGAGTTTAGGCGAAGCCCTGCGTCGGTAGAGCATCATCATCGTCACCACGCCGTCGTGCTGACAGAACTCATCTCCGGAGCTTTGCTGGATCGGAGCACGGAGATCGTCATCGAGCTGAACCCGTGCTGAACTCGGAGGCCCCGTACGTTCGGTGCTTGGATCGGTCGGATCATGAAGACGTACGACTACATCAACCGCGTTGTGCAAACGCTTCTGCTTACGGTCTACGAGGGTACGTGGACGAACACTCTCCCCTCTCGTTGCTATGCCATCACCATGATCTTGCGTGTGCGTAGGAATTTTTTTGAAATTACTACGTTCCCCAACAGTGGCATCCGAGCCTAGGTTTTATGCATTGATGTTATATGCACGAGTAGAACACAAGTGAGTTGTGGGCGATACAAGTCATACTGCTTACCAGCATGTCATACTTTGGTTCGGCGGTATTGTGAGATGAAGCGGCCCGGACCGACATTATGCGTACGCTTACGCGAGACTGGTTTCACCGTTACGAGCACTCGTGCTTAAAGGTGGCTGGGGGGTGTCTGTCTCTCTCACTTTAGTTGAACCGAGTGTGGCTACGCCCGGTCCTTGCGAAGGTTAAAACAGCACTAACTTGACAAACTATCGTTGTGGTTTTGATGCGTAGGTAAGAACGGTTCTTGCTCAGCCCGTAGCAGCCACGTAAAACTTGCAACAACAAAGTAGAGGACGTCTAACTTGTTTTTGCAGGGCATGTTGTGATGTGATATGGTCAAGACGTGATGAGATATAAGTTGTTGTATGAGATGATCATGTTTTGTTGAAATTATTGGCAACTGGCAGAAGCCCTATGGATGTCTCTTTGTTGCATAAGATGCAAGTGCCAAATAATTGCTTTACTTTATCGCTATACGATAGCAATAGTTGCAAGAGCAATGGTTGGCGAGACGACCATGTGACGACACATTGATATAGATCAAGATGATGAAGATCATGGTGTCGTGCCGGTGACGATAGAGATCATGACAGTACTTTGGAGATGGAGATCAAAGGCGCAAGATGATCATGGCCATATCATGTCACATATTTTGATTGCATATGATGTTTATCTGTTATACATCTTATTCTGTTTTGATTGACGGTAGCATTTTAAGATGATCTCTCACTAATTATCAAGAAGTGTTCTCCCTGAGTATGCACCGTTGCGAAAGTTCTTCGTGCTGAGACACCACGTGATGATCGGGTGTGATAGGCTCTACGTTCAAATACAACGGGTGCAAAACAGTTGCACACGCGGAATACTCAGGTTAAACTTGACGAGCCTAGCATATACAGATATGGCCTCGGAACACGGAGACCGAAAGGTCGAGCGTGAATCATATAGTAGATATGATCAACATAGTGATGTTCACCATTGAAACTACTCCATCTCACGTGATGATCGGACATGGTTTAGTTGATTTGGATCACGTGATCACTTAGATGACTAGAGAGATGTCTGTCTAAGTGGGAGTTCTTTAGTAATATGATTAATTGAACTTTAATTTATCATGAACTTAGTCCTGGTAGTATTTTGCAAATTATGTTATAGATCAATAGCTCGCGTTGTTGCTTTCATATGTTTTATTTTGATATATTCCTAGAGAAAACTGTGTTGAAAGATATTAGTAGCAATGATGTGGATTGGATCCGTGATCTGAGGTTTATCCTCATTGCTGCACAGAAGAATTATGTCCTTGATGCACCGCTAGGTGACAAACCTATTGCAGGAGCAGATGCAGACGTTATGAACGTTTGGCTAAGCTCAATATGATGACTACTTGATAGTTTAGTGCACCATGCTTAACGGCTTTAGAATTGGGACTTCAAAGACGTTTTGAACATCATGGACCATATGAGATGTCCCAGGAATTGAAGTTAATATTTCAAGCAAATACCCGAGTTGAGAGATATGAAGTCTCCAACAAGTTCTATAGCTAAAAGATGGAGGAGAATCGCTCAACTAGTGAGCATGTGCTTAGATTGTCTGGGTACTTCAATCGCTTGAATCAAGTGGGAGTTAATCTTCCAGATAAGATAGTGATTGGCAGAGTTCTCTAGTCACCATCACCAAGTTAGTGGAACTTCGTGATGAACTATAATGCAAGGGATGACGAAAACGATTCCCAAGCTCTTCGTGATGTTGAAATCAACGAAGGTAGAAATCAAGAAAGATCATCAAGTGTTGATGATTGACAAGACCACTAGTTTCAAGAAAAGGGCAAAGGGAAAGAAAGGGAAACTTCAAGTAGAATGGCAAACAAGTTGTCACTCCCATGAAGAAGACCAAAGCTGGACCAAAGCCTGAAACTGAGTGCTTACACTGCAAAGGAAATGGTCACTGGAAGCGGAAATGCCCTAAATATTTGGTGGATAAGAAGGATGGCAAAGTGAACAAGGGTATATTTGATATACAGGTGTTTGATGTGTGTTGTACTAGTGTTTATAGTAGCCCCTGAGTATTTGATACTTGTTCGGTTGCTAATATTAGTAACTCGAAACAGGAGTTACAGAATAAACAGAGACTAGTTGAGGGTGAAGTGACGATGAGTGTTGGAAGTAGTTCCAAGATCGATATGATCATCATCGCACACTCCCTATACTTTAGGGATTAGTGTTAAACCTAAATAAATGTTATTTGGCATTTGCATTGAGCATGAATATGATTTGATCATGTTTATTGCAATACGGTTATTCATTTAAAGTCAGAGAATAATTGTTGTTCTGTTTACATGAATAAAACCTTCAATGGTCATACACCCAATGAAAATAGTTTATTGGATCTCGATCGTAGTGATACACATATTCATAATATTGATACCAAAAGATGCAAAGTTAATAATGATAGTGCAACTTATTTGTGGCACTGCCGTTTGAGTCATATCGGTGTAAAGCGCATGAAGAAACTCCATAAAGATGGATTTTCGGAATCACTTGGTTATGAATCATTTGATAATTGCGAACCGTGCCTTTTTGGACAAGATGACTAAAACTCCGTTCTTCGGAACAATGGAACGAGCAACAAACTTGTTGGAAATAATACATACTGATGTATGCAGACTAATGAGTATTAAGGCTCGTGGCGTGTATCGTTATTTTCTGACCTTCACAGATGATTTAAGCAGATATGGGTATATCTACTTGATGAAACATAAGTCTGAAATAGTTGAAAGGTTCAAAGAATTTCAGAGTGAAGTGGAAAATCATCGTAACAAGAAAATAAAGTTTCTGCGATCTGATCGTGGAGATGAATATTTGAGTTACGAGTTTGGTCTTCAATTAAAACAATATGGAATAGTTTCACAGCTCACGCCACCTGGAACACCACAATGTTATGGTGTGTCCGAATGTCGTAACCGCACTTTATTGGATATGGTGCGATCTATGATGTCACTTATTGATTTACCATTGTCGTTTTGGGGTTATGCATTAGAGACAGCTGCATTCACGTTAAAAGGGCACCATCTAAATCCGTTGAGACGACACCATATGAACTGTGGTTTAGCAAGAAACCCAAGTTGTCGTTTCTTAAAGTTTGGGGCTACGATGCTTATGTGAAAAAGTTTCATCCTGATAAGCTCAAACCCAAATCGGAGAAGTGCGTCTTCATAGAATACCCAAAGGAAACTGTTGGGTACACCTTCTATCACAGATCCGAAGGCAAGATATTCGTTGCTAAAAATGGATCCTTTCTAGAGAAGGAGTTTCTCTCGAAAGAAGTGAGTGGGAGGAAATTAGAACTTGATGAGGTAACTGTACCTTCTCCCGAATTGGAAAATAGTTCATCACTGAAATCAGTTCCAGTGATTCCTACACCAATTAGTGAGGAAGCTAATGATGATGATCATGAAACTTCAGATGAAGTTACTACGGAACCTCGTAGGTCTTCCAGAGTACGGTCCGCACCAGAGTGGTACGGTAATCCTGTTCTGAAAGTCATGTTACTAGACCATGATAAACCTATGAACTATGAGGAAGCGATGATGAGCCCAGATTCCGCGAAATGGCTGGAGGCCATGAAATCTGAGAAAGGATCCATGTATGAGAACAAAGTGTGGACTTTGGTGGACTTGCCCGATGATCGGCAAGCCATAGAAAATAAATGGATCTTCAAGAGGAAGACGGACGTTGATAGTAGTGTTACTATCTACAAAGCTCGACTTGTCGCAAAAAGGTTTTTCGACAAGTTCAAGATGTTGAATACAATGAGATTTTCTCACTCGTATCGATGCTTAAGTCTGTCCGAATCATGTTAGCAATTGCCACATTTTATGAAATCTGGCAAATGGATGTCAAAACTGTATTCCTTAATGGATTTATTAAAGAAGAGTTGTATATGATGCAACCAGAAGGTTTTGTCAATCATGCTAACAAAGTGTGCAAGCTCCAGCAATCCATCAATGGACTGGTGCAAGCATCTCGGAGTTGGAATATACGCTTTGATGAGTTGATCAAAGCATATGGTTTTATACAGACTTTTGGAAAGGCCTGTATTTACAAGAAAGTGAGTGGGAGCACTACAGCATTTATGATAAGTATATGTGAATGACATATTGTTGATCAGAAATAATGTAGAATTATTCTGCAAAGCATAAAGGAATGTTTGACAGGAGTTGAGGGAGTCCTGGACTAGGGGGTGTCCGGACAGCCGGACTATCATCGTCTGCCGGACTCCAAGACTACGAAGATACAAGATTGAAGACTCCGTCCCGTGTCCGGATGGGACTCTCCTTGGCGTGGAAGGAAAGCTTGGCAATACGGATATGTAGATCTCCTACCATTGTAACCGACTCTGTGTAACCCTAGCCTCCTCCGGTGTCTATATAAACCGGAGGGCTTTAGTCCGTAGGACACAACATACATTACAACAATCATACCATAGGCTAGCTTCTAGGGTTTAGCCTCCTTGATCTCGTGGTAGATCCACTCTTGTACTACCCATATCATCAATATTAATCAAGCAGGACGTAGGGTTTTACCTCCATCGAGAGGGCCCGAACCTGGGTAAAACATCGTGTCCCTCGTCTCCTGTTACCATCCGCCTAGACGCACAGTTCGGGACCCCCCTACCCGAGATCCGCCGGTTTTGACACCGACATTGGTGCTTTCATTGAGAGTCCCTCTGTGTCGTCACCGATAGGCTTGATGGCATCTTCAACCAACAACGCTATCCAGGGCGAGACTTTTCTCCCCGGACAGATCTTCGTATTCGGCGGCTTCGCACTGCGGGCTAATTCGCTTGGCCATCTGGAGCAGATCGAAAGCTACGCCCCTGGCCGTCAGGTCAGATTCGGAAGCCTAAACTTCACGACCGATGTCCATGGAGACTTGATCTTCGACGGACCCGAGCCACAGCCAAGCGCGCCGCACTATTGCGATGGGCATGATCTAGCTCTGCCGCCGAACAATGCCTTGGTGGCCGCACACGAATCCGCTCTGGCCATTAGTCCGGAGCCAATTGCCCGGATAGAGGATTGGTGGATGGACACCGCCTCAGGGGCTTCAACTTCCACGGCGATGGAGCCGAACACTAATCCTGTCCCCCGCGAAACTCGTGATTCCGAGGTGCCGGGCTCCTTGCCGGACTCCGAACCTCCCACGCCCCTACCAACCAAATCGGATTGGGCGCCGGTTATGGAATTTACCGCCGCGGACATCTTCCAATACTCGCCTTTTGGCGACATCCTGAATTCATTAAAGCGCCTCTCATTATCAGGAGAGCCCTGGCCGGATTATGGCAGGACGGTTGGGGTACGGACGACGAAGAAATTCAGAACCCACCCACCACCCACTTTGTAGCCACTGTCGACGATCTAACTGACATGCTAGACTACGACTCCGACGACATCGACGCTATGGACGACGATGCCGGAGACGAACAAGAAACAGAGCCTATAAGGCACGGGAGGACCACCTCGTCATATGACATATACATGGTGGATACCCCAAAGGAGAGCGATGACGAGGACCAACGGGCCACGGCAGAGGATAACACCGCCGATAAACAACCAAAACGGCGACGCAGACGCCGCCCTAAGTCCCGCCTCGACGACAACAACGCTCCCCAGGAGCCCGTCATACAGCAGGGCTCACAAGTGGATGACAAACATGCAGATAAGCAACCGTCCGAACATGACGAGTCAGATAATCAGTCCAGGCCCGGCGAAAACGACAGTCCGGACGACCTCATACCGGACACGCCGCCGGAGAGCAAAAACCTTCAGAAAAGACTCGTCAACACTACAAGAAGCCTGAAGAAGGAAAAGCGGAATCTCAAAACAACGGAAGACACACTCAGAATGAGATGGAGCAAAGTGCTCAAAACCGCAGATAAATACGGCAATGGCCACCAATCAAAGAGCTACCCGAAGCGTAAGCTGCTACCAGAATTCGACGAGGAGGCCATAGAGCCTCCACCATCAAAAAATAAAGAGGCTACCTGGTTGGATAGACGGCCAGATGATAGGCCAAATTCTGAAAGCGGCGCCACACATAAACCAACCAACGAACTTGGAAGGACAGATGGCCCAGCCAAGTCCATCTACGGGCCAAAGAAGAAGGCCCCAAGAAGCAAGGCAACACGTCAAGTGTCCGAAGATAGCGGCACACACAAATACAGGGGCGCCGCACACCCACTATGTTTCACCGATGAGGTGCTGGACCATGAATTCCCAGCAGGATTTAAACCCATAAACATAGAGGCCTGCGATGGAACAACAGACCCTGGAGTCTGGATAGAAGATTATATACTGCATATACGCATGGCCAGAGGAGACGATCTCCACGCCATAAAATACCTACCCCTCAAGCTTAAAGGGCCAGCCCGTCATTGGCTTAAAAGCCTCCCTGAAAACACTGTTGGAAGTTGGGAAGAGCTCGAGGACGCGTTTAGAGCAAATTTTCAAGGGACTTATGTCCGCCCTCCGGATGTAGATGATCTAAGTCATATAACTCAACAGCCCGGAGAGTCAGCGCGGAAATTTTGGAACAAGTTTCTCACCAAAAAGAACCAAATAGTCGACTGTCCGGACGCCGAAGCCTTAGCAGCTTTCAAACACAATGTCCGAGACGAATGGCTTGCCAGGCACCTCGGTCAAGAGAAACCGAGGACAATGTCCGCACTTACAAGCCTCATGACCCGCTTCTGTGTGGGAGAGGACAGCTGGCTAGCAAGATGCAGCACCAGCGACCCAAGTACATCCGAGATAAGAGATGGAAACGGAAAATCACGGCGCAGAAAAGAGCAGCGCCGGAATAAAGAGAAAAGCCCAAAGAGCACGGCAGTCAACGCCGGATTCAAAAGCTCGCGGCCAAACAACAAAACACAGCCTCTTAAGGATGACAGCGATGAATTGTCCAACTTAAACAAGATTTTGGGTCGGATATGTCAAATCCACAGTACCCCCGGAAGGCCTGCAAATCACACCCACAGGGATTGTTGGTTTTTAAACAGTCCGGCCGACTAAACGCCGAACACAAGGGGCTCGACGCGTCAAGCGAAGAAGATAAACCCCACCAGCAGAGCACCGGAAAACAAAAGACTTTCCCACAAGAGGTCAAAGCAGTAAACTCACTTCATGTGATAATACGGAAAAATAGTGCGGCACTTCCTAAAAAGAGCCTCGCACGGTCCAACCCAGCAGACCATAGAGATTGGATATCAAAACCAATCACTTTCGACCACCTGGACTATTCCAGAAGAGTTTGAAGCGCAGGACGGACTGCCCTGATATTGAATCCCATAATAGACGGATTACAATTTACTAAAGTCCTAATGGACGGAGGCAGCGACTTAAACCTGCTGTATTCAAACACAATCCGTCAGATGGGGATAGACCCTACAAAATTCGACACAGCCGCACTTCCTTCAAAGGAGTGACGCCAGGACCTTACGCCAAGTGCACAGGCTCCATAGTACTAGAAGTCGTGTTCGGATCACCGAACAATTTTCGGCGCGAAAAAATAATTTTTCACATCGTCCCATTTAAAAGTGGATATCAAGCACTATTGGGACGAAAGGCTTTTGTCCGTTTCAACGCCATACCGCATTACGCGTCTCTTACACTCAAGATGCCCAGTCTGCGTGGCATCACAGTGCGAGGGTCACTTAAAGACCGCGGACTCGGATAGACGAGTCCGGCTTCAGCAAGCTAGGGGCCCCCTAGCCGCACACCTCTTCATAGGGGGCTGCGCGCACAAACTACCGCGGGTTCATACAAACCCCGCTTTACTTATTTATATTTCTTCTTTTACACATACATTTTTTGCACAAATTATTTTCAAAGTGAGCGTTCCTCTCTTTTTACAGATGAACAATGTGCATACCCGTCCAGGATAACGGCGCAACGGAGACACAGGCGCAGACGTGCAGTAGGGACCCGTTGTGAGGATTCTTTTCAGATTAAGACCCTGCGTAGACCTTTTTTAAATGTCTCTTGTTGTTATTCTCCCTTGGTTTCTTCCTATAGCCAAAGAGGAGCCTGACGTTTTGGCATCGGCCGCGTCAAAAGACCATGCCCGTACTTGGACACTAGGGGCTTAGGGCATTGTTCTGCCCATTATCATAAAGACCGAACACCTCAGGGAGTGTTCGGCGTCTCGAGTTAGGCATTATATGCATCAGCTCCGAATCATGTCTTTGGTCAAATGTTGGGTTTGCCCGGCTCCTGTGTTTTGCTGCCTTACGTTCCGTATCATTGGCTAACGCGGCACCAGGAGAACTACTACGATTGTGCCCCAGTTCGGCTGGGCGAGCACCTCAGTAGAGAAAGCCGAAAACTGACTGTCATGATATAGCGAGAGACTGGTCAACCACTCGATCGACTACCGGAATGTTTAGAATTCCCCGCTTTGACGAAGGACCGTTTCCCGGTCAGGCACACACGCGCCCCGAATCGGAGAAGTGCGGTGCCCCCAGGGGCTATATCGTAGCCCCACCCTCGAGCTCCAATGGCTAAGTGAAAGTGATAAAGCATTATAGTCTGGATTGCCTCGTTCGCTACGCTACCACCTCCTAAACAGGACCGAGACGTTGGATTAAGTGTGAACACGTGCTATTTTTGCGAACACCCCCGCACCTTGTGCGTGGGGGCTGAAGCCGAAGACTGCAATCTTTCAGGTTATACAAGTGTATACATAAACGGCCGCATAGGAGAAGTTTTATCACTTGGGACGCACAAGTATAAAAAGCAGTTATATCATAATCATTGTTTTACAAGCTAAAACGTTCATTTGAACGTGACATTTTTTGAGCACTGCGAATCTATTACACGAGCGCCACGCATAACTTCCCCGAAATAGTGCTCGGCTGGGAGCCGGTCTTCATCTGAGCCCTGGGCGGCAACAGCGGTGGCATCCATCTCTGTCCAATGCGCCTTTACGCGGGCAAGTGCCATCCGCGCGCCCTCGATGCAGGCCGACCGCTTCATCTCCTTGATATGCGGCACCGCCCCAAGGAATTGCTGCAGTAAGCCGAAGTACCTCGTCGCCTTGGGCCTCTCTGGCCAGACATGAGCCACGATGTCAGTCATGGCAAGTCCGGACAACCTATTTAGCTCGGCCCATTCGGCCAACCGGTCGGTCAATGGAAGTGAGCGATCCGGACTATGGAATTGAGACCAAAATAGCTCTTCCGTCTTGTGATCCTTCTGGCTCCGGAAGTGCTCAACGGCATCAGCCGCACTTGCCGCTAAGTCCATATACGGATCCTCCGGACTCCACAGCCGATCAAATTGAGCATACTTTTGATCCATAAACCGGCGACGCAGCAGATAAGGCTTGCCAGCCACGATATCTCTGGCCTGGCGCAGCTCCTCCCTCATGGCCCGCATTGCGGAGCGGGCATCCTTGGCCTCGGCGGTGGCCTTCTTCAGGTCTTCCCGCTCCGATAAGCGCTCCTTTTCAAGAGCCTCATTGCGGTCGGCAGCATCCTTCACTTTTACGGCCAATTCGGCCACCTCTTCCCTGCTTAGGCAGTGAGCAGCCTTTTCGGCTTTCAACTCCTCGGCCGCCCTCGAGGCAGCCGCGTCACTCCTTCGGGCTTGCTCCTTAGCTTGAGCAAGATCGGCCCGAAGGCTCTCCACAGCAGCAGCACCGTCTGTATAACAGCATATAATTTATCAGAGGAGGGCTTTGACCCCATTAATAAAGCGACCGTGGAGAACTCATTTACCTTGCGACTCGTCAAGTCGCCGGTTGACAAGTGCGATGTCCGCATCCGCCGCGTCAAGTTGCCGCATTAACTCGGCAACCCCACTAGTCCGGCCAGCCCTCGGACTATCCGCCACCTACATAGGAACGGCGACATTCATTACTTGCGATTTCGATCCTCGGCACGCTGTCGTCTTCGACAACCTACCGAGTCTCAGGGGCTACTATCTATACAGAGCACACTTTTATGTGCAAAACTGTCAAAAATAGAAGGTGCATCATTTTCGCGTACCTCAAATCCCGCCAGCAAACTCATAGCGGCGTTACGCAATCCGCTCTCGGCGGACGAAATCCTTCCAATCACCATGTGCATCAACGCACGATGATCTTCTGAGATGGACGCCCTCTCAAGCAGATTCTTCAGTCCTCCCGGCCGGATACTAGCGGGCGCCGAACTCTCCGGCCCCTCCGGACTTGGGGATACCCTCCGTGACGATACTTCAGGCTCGTCTGCCTTATCTGATGGCGCAGCAGATGGGGGCGTTTCGCTCTCCATCATCTCCGGAAGAAGGTCCCCCGAAGACGAGCTCATCTGCGAAGGCTGCAAATCCGAACTGCAAAATAAAAATTTCGGTCACCCACAGAAGCATAAATGGAGGTATTTTCTTACTGATGAAATTCCCTTTTCATACTCACGGCTCGCTGGAGGGCTGATTCTTCGGCGATGATTGTGCGTCCGGATTCTCCCCGGACGCCGGACCCCCCGGGGAAGATCTCTTCCCCCGTTTAGGGGCTTTGGCCTCCGGATCTTCGGAGGCGGTCCTCTTCTCCCCCTGGAAGGGGGGGTTCTTGATTCCCCCCTCTTCATACGCCCCTTTGGGCGAAATATTAGCTCCTCTATTTTCCCCATCGCTCCCTTCTGTGGGCGCGACCTCCAACATTCTGACCAGCACGGGCTCCAGTGCGGTCTCTGGGAGGGGGGCCGGACACCTTATCAGCCTTGATCGCGCCACCCACTCCTGTGAAGAGTAATGCGTCAGGAGGCGAACTCTAGAAAGGCAGATAAACAAAATGTCCGGACTCTGAGCTATTTACCTGAGTATCCGGGCGATTGCGGCTTAGGCCGGCGTCCTCGGCTAATTCCGGACACGCCACCTGCGGTCCGAAGAACAACTTGTACATCTCCACGGGTGTTGCACCCATGAAGTGTTGGAGAATCCGAGGTCCCTCCGGGTTGAACTCCCATAAACGGAGAGGACGGCGTTTGCAGGGCAGAAGATGCCTGATTAGCATAACCTGCATCACCACGATCAGATTGATCTCCCTCGCTTGGAGGTCTCGAATCCGGCCCTGCAGTGAGGGCACGTCTTCGGACGGCCCCCAATTGAGCCCTTGGTTGACCCACGACATCAGTTGGCGTGGAGGTCCCGGGCGGAATGAAGGCGGCGGCTTTTGCTTGCTGCCCCTCGGAGCGGTGATATAGAACCACTCCTGCTGCCACAGTCCGAGTTCCTCTTGGAAGGAACCCTCGGGCCACGGGGCATCGGCCTTTTTGCTTATGGCCGCCCCGCCGCACTCCGCTTGACGCCCCCCGATCATCTTCGGCTTCACATTGAAGGTCTTCAGCCACAGGCCGAAGTGGGGAGTGACGCGGAGGAAGGCTTCGCAGACGATAATGAATGCGGAGATATGGAGGATGGACTCCGGAGCCAAGTCGTGAAAATCTAGCCCGTAGTAGAACATGAGCCCTCTCACGAAGGGGTCCGTCGGGAAGCCTAACCCCCGACGGAGGTGGGATACGAAGACGACGTATTCGCCGGGCTCGGGGGCGGGCACGGCCTGCCCTTTGGCAGGCAACCTGTGCGAAACCTCGTAGGCCAGGTACTTGGCCTCACGTAACTTCAATATGTACTCCTCCGTGACGGAGGAGGGCATCCACCGGCCCTGGAGGTCGGAGCCGGACATGATTGAGAATCCGAAGCGCTCGAATCTGGGGCTCTGGGTGCTGGAACTAGGAGCGAGAAGGAGATTCGATGCGAGATTGAAGAAAAGGAACGGTCCTTGGTCCTCTTATAAAGGGGAAAAATACCAAGGGTCGTCTCCGTGACCGTTCGGGATTCACCTTCGATGGAGGAGGCGTGGTGACGGGCACGGTTGGGTTACCCACGCACGTATTGATGAGAATCCCGGAATAAGGGGAACACGATCTCTGCTTCGACAAGACGTGCCAAGGAAACCGCTTCGCTAAACGTGCTGAGGTGGTATAGTAAAAAACGATTCAAACAGTGGCTTGGTAGCGGTGTGATGTCACGCCGCATAATACGTCAGCAGATTGAACTAGTGTATATTTTATTCTCTCTACGGTGGAATGTGGAATTTATTTTGCAGAGCCGGACACTATCCTGGTGTTCATGATCTTCTCTGGATTATTCAAGGGAGGAACCCGCCTTGCAATGCCGAACATTATGCGCGCCGGACTTATCGTCATTGAAGCCTGGTCCAGGGGCTACTGAGGGAGTCCTGGACTAGGGGGTGTCCGGACAGCCGGACTATCATCGTCCGCCGGACTCCAAGACTACGAAGATACAAGATTGAAGACTCTGTCCCGTGTCCGGATGGGACTCTCCTTAGCGTGGAAGGCAAGCTTGGCGATACGGATATGTAGATCTCCTCCCATTGTAACCGACTCTATGTAACCCTAGCCTCCTCCAGTGTCTATATAAACCGGAGGGCTTTAGTCCGTAGGACACAACATACATTACAACAATCATACCATAGGCTAGCTTCTAGGGTTTAGCCTCCTTGATCTCGTGGTAGATCCACTCTTGTACTACCCATATCATCAATATTAATCAAGCAGGACGTAGGGTTTTACCTCCATCGAGAGGGCCCGAACCTGGGTAAAACATCGTGTCCCTCGTCTCCTGTTACCATCCGCCTAGACGCACAGTTCGGGACCCCCCTACCCGAGATCCGCTGGTTTTGACACCGACAGGAGTTTTTCAAAGAAAGACCTCGGTGAATCTGCTTACACATTGAGCATCAAGATCTATATAGATAGATCAAGACGCTTGATAAGATTTTTCAATGAGTACATACCTTGATAAATTTTTGAAATAGTTCAAAATGGAACAGTCAAAGAAGGAGTTCTTGCCTGTGATGCAAAGGTGTGAAGTTGAGTAAGACTCAAGACCCGACCATGGCAGAAAATAGAAAGAGAATGATAAGTCATTCCCTATGCCTCAGTCATAGGTTCTATAAAGTACGTTGTGCTGTGAACCAGACCTGTTGTATACCTTGCTCTGAGTTTGACAAAGGAATACAATTTTGATCTAAGAGTAGATCACTGGACAGCGGTCAAGAATATCCTTAGTGAGGACTAAGGAGATGTTTCTCGATTATGGAGGTGATAAAAGAGCCCGTCATAAAAAGTTACAATGATGCAAGATTTTACACCAATCCAGATGACTCTAAGTCTCAATCTGGATACATATTGAAAGTGGGAGCAATTAGCTAGAGTAGCTCCGTGCAGAGCATTGTGGATATAGAATATTTGCAAAATACATATGGCTCTGAATATGACAGACCCGTTGACTAAACTTCTCTCACAAGCAAAACATGATCATACCTTAGTATCCTTTGGGTGTTAATCACATAGCGATGTGAACAAACACTTTGGGTGTTGATCACATGATGATGTGAACTATGGGTATTAATCACATACAGATGTGAATATTGGTGTTAAATCACATGGCGATGTGAACTAGATTATTGACTCTAGTGCAAGTGGGAGACTGAAGGAAATATGCCCTAGAGGCAATAATAAAGTTATTATTTATTTCCTTATTTCATGATAAATGTTTATTATTCATGCTAGAATTGTATTAACCGGAAACATGATACATGTGTGAATACATAGACAAACCTATAGTCACTAGTATGCCTCTACTTGACTAGCTCATTAATCAAAGATGGTTATGTTTCCTAACCATAGACATGTGTTGTCATTTGATTAGTGGGATCACATCATTAGAAGAATGATGTGATTGACACGACCCATTCCGTTATCCTAGCACTTGATCGTTTAGTATACTGCTATTGCTTTCTTCATGACTTATACATGTTCCTGTAACTATGAGAATTATGCAACTCCCGTTTACCGAAGGAACACTTTGGGTACTACCAAACGTCACAACGTAACTGGGTGATTATAAAGGAGTACTACAGGTGTCTCCGAAGGTACATGTTGAGTTGGTGTATTTCGAGATTAGGTTTTGTCACTCCGATCATCGGAGAGGTATCTCTGGGCCCTCTCGGTAATGCACATCATTATAAGCCTTGCAAGCAATGTGACCAATGAGTTGGTTACGAGATGATGCATTACAGAACGAGTAAAGAGACTTTCCGGTAACGAGATTGAACTAGGTATTGGATACCGACGATCAAATCTCGGGCAAGTAACATACCGATGACAAAGGGAACAACGTATGTTGTTATGCGGTTTGACCGATAAAGATCTTCGTAGAATATGTAGGAACCAATATGGGCATCCAGGTCCCACTGTTGGTTATTGACCGAGAATAGTTCTAGGTCATGTCTACATAGTTCTCGAACCCGTAGGGTCCGCACGCTTAACGTTACGATGACAGTTTTATTATGAGTTTATAAGTTTTGATGTACCGAAGTTTGTTCGGAGTCCCGGATGTGATCACGGACATGACGAGGAGTCTCAAAATGGTTGAGACATAAAGATCAATATATTGGAAGCCTATATTTGGACATCGGAATCGTTCCGGGTGAAATCGGCATTTTACTGGAGTACCGGGAGGTTATCGGAACCCCCCGGGGGGTTATTGGGCCTACATGGGCCTCGAGGGAGAAGAGGGAAGGAGCCAGGAGGGGGCCGCGCGCCCCTCTCCCTCCTAGTCCGAATAGGACAAGGGAAGGGGGGCGGCGCCCCCCCTTTCCTTCCCCTCTTCCTCCTCTTTCCCCCCTTCTCCTACTCCTACTTGGAAAGAAGGGAGTGGGACTCCCCCCTTGGCGCGCCCTCCTTGGCCGGCCGCCTCCTTCCCCCTGGCTCCTTTATATACGGGGGCGGGGGGCACCCCATAGACACACAAGTTGATCTATGGATCGTTCCTCAGCCGTGTGCGGTGCCCCCCTCCACCATATTCCACCTCGGTCATATCGTCGCGGAGTTTAGACGAAGCCCTGCCTCGGTAGAGCATCATCATCGTCACCACACCGTCGTGCTGACGGAACTCATCTCCGGAGCTTTGCTGGATCGGAGCACGGATATCGTCATCGAGCTGAACGTGTGCTGAATTCGGAGGCCCCGTACGTTCGGTGCTTGGATCGGTCGGATCGTGAAGACGTACGACTACATCAACCGCGTTGTGCAAACGCTTCCGCTTATGGTCTACGAGGGTACGTGGACGAACACTCTCCCTTCTCGTTGCTATGCCATCACCATGATCTTGCGTGTGCGTAGGAATTTTTTTGAAATTACTACGTTCCCCAACAGCTTATGCAACTAGTGCATGTCAGTCGGTGGAACCTGTCTCACGTAAGCGTACGTGTAAGGTCGGTCCAGGCTGCTTCATCCCACAATACCGTTGAAGCAAGATAAGACTAGTAGCGGCAAGAAAGTTGACAACATCTACGCCCACAACAAATTTGTGTTCTACTCGTGCAATAGAGAACTATGCATAGACCTAGCTCATGATGCCACTGTTGGGGAACGTTGTAGAAAATTAAAAATTTTCCTATGGTTTCACCAAGATCCATCTATGATTTCATCTAAGCAACGAGTGATAGGAGTGCATCTACATACCCTTGTAGATCGCGAGCAGAAGCGTTCAAGAGAACGGGGATGATGGAGTCGTACTCGCCGTGATCCAAATCACCGATGACCAAGTGCTGAATGGACAGCACCTCCGTGTTCAACACACGTGCGGAGCGGATGACGTCTCCTCCTTCTTGATCTGGCAAGGGGTAAGGAGAGGTTGAGGAAGAAGGCTCCAGCAGCAGCACGACGGCGTGGTGGTGGTGGAGATGCAGTACTCCGGCAGGGCTTCGCCAAGCTCTTAACGGAGGAGGAGAGGTGTTGGGAGGGGAGGGGCTGCGCCTTGGATGTGGTGTGCAGCCCTCCCCTCACCCCTCTATTTATAGGGGAAGGGGGAAGGGGGCCGGCCCCTTCTAGATGAGATCTAGAGGGCGGGCGGCGGCCAAGGGAGGGGGCTTGCCCCCCAAGCAAGGGGGGCGCCCCCACTAGTGTTTCCCCCCCCCCCTAACCCTAGGTGCATGGGCCCAAGGGGGGGGCGCCCAGCCCTCCAGGGGCTGGTTCCCTGCCCACTACGGCCCATGAGGCCCTCCGAGAGAGGTGGCCCCTCCCGGTGGACCCCCGGAACCCCTTCAGTAGCCCCGGTACAATACTGATATGCCCCCGAAACTTTTCGGTGACCGTATGACAACTTCCCATATATAAATCTTCACCTCCGGACTATTCCGGAACTCCTCGTGACGTCCGGGATCTCATCCGGGACTCCGAAAACATTCGGTAATCATATACAAGTCTTCCTAATAACCCTAGCGTCACCGAACCTTAAGTGTGTAGACCCTACGGGTTCGGGAATCATGTAGACATGACCGAGACAGCTCTCCAGCCAATAACCAACAACGGGATCTGGATACCCATGTTGGCTCCCACATGTTCCACGATGATTTCATCAGATGAACCACGATGTCGAGGATTCAATCAACCCCGTATACAATTCCCTTTGTCAATCGGTACGTTACTTGCCCGAGACTCGATCGTCGGTATCCCAATACCTCGTTCAGTCTCGTTACCGGCAAGTCACTTTACTCGTACCGTAATTCATGATCCCGTGACCAGACACTTGGTCACTTTGAGCTCATTATGATGATGCATTACCGAGTGGGCCCAGAGATACCTCTCCATCATACAGAGTGACAAATCCCAGTCTCGATCCGTGTCAACCCAACAGACACTTTCGAAGATACCTGTAGTGCACCTTTATAGTCACCCAGTTACGTTGTGACGTTTGGTACACCCAAAGCACTCCTACGGTATCCGGGAGTTACACGATCTCATGGTCTAAGGAAAAGATACTTGACATTGGAAAAGCTCTAGCAAACGAACTACACGATCTTGTGCTATGCTTAGGATTGGGTCTTGTCCATCACATCATTCTCCTAATGATGTGATCCCGTTATCAAAGACATCTAATGTCCATAGTCAGGAAACCATGACTATCTGTTGATCAACGAGCTAGTAAACTAGAGGCTTACTAGGGACATATTATGGTCTATATATTCACACCTGTATTACGATTTCCGGATAATACAATTATAGCATGAATAAAGGCAATTATCATGAACAAGGAAATATAATAATAATCCTTTTATTATTGCCTCTAGGGCATATTTCCAACACTTAATACACTATATGCATGCTGGATAGCGGTCGATGTGTGGAGTAATAGTAGTAGATGCAGGCAGGAGTAGGTCTACTAATCTTGGACATGATGCCTATATAATGATCATTGCCTGGATATTGTCATAGTTATTCGATCTTCTATCAATTGCACAATAGTAATTTGTTTACCCATCGTGTGCTATTTCTTGAGAGAAGCCACTAGTGAAATCTACGGCCCCCGGGTCTCTTTTCCCATCATAAATTTTCATATCTACATTGCTATTTGCCTTTTTCTTTATTTGCATCTTTTATTTTCAGATCTATATTATCAAAAACCCAAAAATACCTAGCCGAATTTTATTTGCCGTTATTCTATTTGCATCTATCAATCTATCTATTTACCAATCGCTTTCCCGAGAGGGGTTCACAACCCCTCTTACGCGCCGGGTTGCAAGTATTTGTTCTTTGTGTGTAGGTACCGTTTACATAGTGTTGTTTGGTTCTCCTACTGGATTGATACCTTTGTTTCATAACTGAGGGAAATACCTACCGTAGCTGTGTTGCATCATCCCTTCCTCTCTGGGGAAATACTGACATAGTTCAAGCGACGTCAGAAAACACCATGACATGTTGTCTTATCCTACACAACATGATCAAAAGAGTATGAGAGGGATATGTGAGGTCACATTGACTGTGAACCTAATGGTTGACTAGTCAGGCTTCACGGGATGCCAAATCGCATTCAAGCATCTCTTGAGGCGTAACAGAAGATTGAAGACCGAACTCCCATCACCAGTTGAAGGATGATCTCATTGACCAGCATTGGCATCTAGTTGGGAGAAGGAATGCTTAAACTGGTTTAAGGTTCATTTATTTTCACTCTAACAATTTATTTGATTGAGTTATTTGTTGCATCTGGATTATTTGTTGTGTTTATATAATTGGTTTGTAATAATATTTATCATATTATGATCATTGTTTGATCTATATTGTTGTAAAAAGTCTAGAAAGAATATATGATGCAATTATAGGTGGGTCATACACACATGAAAATATGCAGGCCGCATTATGGCAACTCTATGTTGGCGCACAACCACCGCAACCTACATACCCATATGGAGTGCACTCCGTGTCCCATATGGCGATCCCAGATATATCGACTCTGCTAGTGTTGCTCTTAAATGGGCTTTTGTATCAGTTATAACAAGGATATGAGCCGATGTGACAATTCTAACTAAGATGAAAATGCTATGAGAAAACAATTTTATTATTTGCAAGGAGGGAACAAGACTTTTGGTTTAAAGGTTTTTTAAAGCCACGGGCTTAGAATACAAACGATTCTTTTTAATATCATTTAATCTTTCGATATAGTCTTTCATTCCGCTATATAAAACAAAGCTCAGACAGACGAACCAGATACAAAGCAGTGAGGAAATCTTCATACAAGTAGGACAAATAAAAACAACAACTAAGATGGTAGCGGAAGGCCACCAAATCAAAGTGCAAGAAAACAAGATTCACCACACCTAATTAATAAGAAATCACGGATACTACTGAACCATAGTGGAAACCACACCGCCTTGGGAAACTACCGAGCATCATTGCGTCGAGAACACCAAGCAGTTTCTGGAGAGGGTCGCCTACCCTCTTGCTCCGGGGCATGGAGCATCGATCATGCCATGAGACTGAGAACGGTGGCAACGTGTAAAATATAGGAGATCATTCAGACCACCCCACGCCAGAGTCGAGGGATTTACATGCCAAGATCAAGGCATGCCCGAAACCATCAGCATGTTGCAACTAGAAGGTACCAAAGCTCCTCAATGATGCCCCAAGAGGGTGACGATGCAACATTCCACCACTGAGTCCGTAAAAAGGGGCTAGGGTTCTAATTCAGAGATCTAGCACAAGGAGGGGACCAACAAAGACGCCCCCTATGGGAAGATACACCCACATGCATCTATGTCGTCAGTGCAAAAGCGAGGAGCTTTTGCTCGGAGCCTCACCCATGCCACCCGCGGTACCAAGGTTGTTGACCCAACCTGATAAGACGGTTTCCACCGCCAGCTCGCCTCCAAATCTAGACTAGGGAGCCACAATGTTGAGGACACAAGAAATTAGGATCACCCGCCATCCCTTCCCTCGATACCCACATAGCCAAAGGGAGATGACACCATTGTTGCAGCACTGCGTGCCGAAAAGCCAAACACGCAGCCTCAGCTGCCGGGGCCGCGGCCTCGGCATACCCTGAGTCTCTGCTCGTCATCATCCTTGCAGCTCACCAACCATGGAGGAAGAACATAAGGCACATCCTTCCACTCCTGGACCGACATCATACACCGAGTCACGATGGATCTGGTGACAAATCACCCACATCGGCGGCCCCATCCAGTTCCTATTGGACCATAGGTTCAACAAAGGGACATGTAGTGTTGAATCAGAACAGGGAACAAGGGCATATGACTTTGTACGGTGACTACTTTGCCCTTGATGCGCTATTGAAAAACTACTTCCAAAGCCGATTTTGATGCATCGACCATTGTTCACGCGCCTCTACGTAGGTGTCTGGGCCTATGATGATTGTGTGAACCTGAAGAAGGATGTCGTTGGCCTCGTTGGGTTCTCAGGTCTCTAGAAGTGCACGACTGCTATGGTGATGCTTGTGTATGGCATAGTCACAGATTCATGGGATGAGTACCTCCAGATGTCTGAGGGCACATGGTTGTAGGCCATGGTTAGATTTGATACTGCAATCGTCAAGGTGTTTGGACCAAAGTACATGAGAGAACCAAATGCCAAATACACATCAATATCGACTCTTGACACTTGGAGAATAAAAGAGGGTATCGAGGTATTCCTTGGATCCCTGGATTGCATACACTGGAAATAGAAGAACTGTCCATATGCTCAACAAGGGCGATACTAGGGCCATCATAAAAACCCCATGATCATTCTTGATGCAGTTGCATCACAAGACTTTTGGATTTGGCACTCTTTGGCATGTCAGGGTCTCACAACGACATCAATGCGCTGCAGCAGTCTCCAATGTTTGTAAGGTTGTGTGCGGGCCAAGCTCACGTGTGCAACTATAACATCAATGGGTAGGACTACAACATGGGATACTATATTTATGATGGTATAAATCCTTTGTGGGCACCTTTGTCAAAAATATATTTATGCCAAGCAGTAACAAAAACACCACTTTGCTTACAGACAAGAAAGTGTCGGAAAGGAAGTGGAGAGGGCATTTCGAGTGCTCCAAGCATGTTTTGCAATTGTTTGCGAACTTGCTAAACAATGGGATGCACAATTATTGTGGGAGGTGATCACATCTTGTGTAATCATACATAACATGATGGTGGAGGATGGGGGTGAGGAAATTGCCATGGTCTGAAATTTTGAAACATGGGGGATCCTATATTTCTTCAAGAGCTGAGTTCGACGACCTTTGCAGATTTTCTCGATCTACATTATTCTTTGGCAAACGGCACCCCGCGAAGACGGCTTAACACTTTATTATTAGCAGCCTAACCAGTGTACAAGGTTAAGTTTAATATGGTCTTTCCTACCTCCTCTTTTCACATGGGAGCTAAGAAGGTAAGAGTTACCCAGACCAACTGCTTAATAAAATCATCTGCTTAGATCTATTATATACTCTTACCTCTCATGTGAAAAGAGGAGGTAAGAGAGACCACATTAAATGCGGGTCGTATGGCCCCTCAGATATAAAAAATGGTTACATTTGGATGTCTGAGAGCATATGCTAGGAGGTCATGGTTAGATTTACTACTACAGTGATCAATGTGTTTGGACCGGAGTACATGAGAGAACCAAATGCCGAAGATATAGCAAGGCTCAAGGTACCTGGATAATTAAGAGGATTTTCAGGTATGCTTGAATCTTTGGATTGCATACGGTGAAAATGGAAGAATTACCCATATGCTTAATAAGGGCAACACCATGTCCATCATGAAACACTAACTATCATTCTTGAAGCAGTTGCATCACAAACCTTTGGATTTGGCACTCTTTCTTTGGCAATGTTAGGGTCTCACAATGGCATCAACATGATGGAGCAGTTTTCCATTGTTTGCAAGGTTCTGTGAGGGCCAAGCTCATGCGTGCAACTACATCATCAATAGGCATAACTACAACATAGGGTATTATACCATCAGTTTGTGTAGAAGGATGTGAAGTGAGCATTTGGAGTGCTCCAATTTTGTTTTGCATTTGTTCGTGAACCTGCTAAAAAACTGAATGCAGAGACATTGTCGGAGACGATGTCAGTTTGTGTGATCATGCATAACATGGTTGTGGAGGTCTCACAAAAGAAAACATGGATGTGGAGGATGACGGTGAGGAGTTCACCATGGCGTGGAATTTCAAAACATGGGGCATCCTATACAGCTTCCAAAGCATATCCAACCACGTTCGCCGATTTTCTCCAACTGCACCATCAGATTCACAATTCACAAATTCATGCACAACGTGAGGATGATTTGATCGAGCGTTTGTGGACGTTTCAAATGGATAATTAGAACACGTGCTTGAATAAATTAAATTAAATTTGAACTTTTTTATTTCAAAACTTTATGTTTGGAATATTTGATTGTTGCCCCATTTGAATATTTATCTTTGAGTTATTGATGCACCGTGATATTTATCTTTCATTATCTTTGATATTCTTTTCCTATGATTCAGTTTTTGTTTTTGAGAACTTCCTATGATTCAGTTAGACAAGCATTAGTTATTAGAACAAGTAAAATCCCGTAGAAATCCAGTTAGCCTGATGTTGCATTTCTATGTAACGACCTGGGCTCTGCCCACGAGGTGTGCGTGAGTGGCCTGCTGGGCTAGCCCACTGTGGCCTGTAGTGATATCTACTTATAGGCTAGTGTGAGGAGAGGAGGACATCAAACTATAAACTGAATATCGTTATTCCTAATCCCAAGCCTTCCTCTGAGCTTCTTCTTCCTCTCCAAGATATTTCCCCTCTGTCTCCACCTACCACATCCTGGCGTGATGCAAGGAGTTGCTGCGATCCCGTAGCATCTGGTACTCAGAGCCCAAATCGATCCGCGTCCTCTGATCCAAGAAATTTTTCGCGATCTTCAAATCAATCCATCGATCAGCTCCTAATTCCGGGCAAAAGGTGCGGATCCCCTTGGGTGATTCTGCGAAAAACACTCCGGTGTACCTGCGTCGGGTTGAGCAGATCGATCGGCAGCAACGGCGTGCTCCAACAAACCGACCCTCTCTGCGCGGATGGCGACGACAGAGCTCTCCCTGGCGGATCTGCAGAAATTGGTGCAGGCCACGATCCAGCAGAGCAAGGCGGTCTCAGATGCGGGGACGACCACATCGGAGAGGGTGACCGAGCTCCAGGACTCGCTCGACCAGTACGCATCCTCGTCCGCCAAGGCATTCGATGCGCTGGCGCAGACAACCACGGCCGCGCTGGGCCGTACGGAGGCCACCCTCGGCCGCGTCCTCGTCGCCAGCAATTCACTTGACGCAGCGATGGCGGAGATGAAGCGCGCGCTGGATGGAGTGGTACATCGAGTGGACCAGTTAGAGAGAGCTCCAGCAACAAGCCCTGCACCACCACCACCACCACCACCGCAACGCTTCGGGCCGCTACGCACGGAGGGACAGAGCAGCCTGCAAGCGCCGCAGGCGACGGATCTGCGGGGGCCTCGTCAGAATCGTCCCGAACCACACGCTGGTGAGCTATCTCAGACCCGACCCGCGGCCAGCGAGTATTTCTCGGATGATCAGGAAGATGCAGATCCCTCCACGGAGTGCGGGCACCGATCGCATCACAACAGATACAGACCACGCATTCCTCGGTCTGAATTTCCTAAGTTTGATGGGGAGGATCCTAAATGGTGGAAACAGCAGTGTGAGAAGTACTTCCGGATGTACAACGTGCAGCAGGATTTATGGGTCGATTTTGCAACAATGCATTTTGCAGGCAATGCAGCGCGTTGGCTTCAGACTTACGAAGCCATGCACACAGTTGACAGTTGGGCAGCCTTGTGTGTTGCAGTGTTTGCCAAATTCAATAGAAACAAATACACCAGAGACATTGATATATTCTTCACCCTAAAACAGACTGACACAGTGGATGAGTATGCCCACCTCTTTGAAGAGCACATGCACAAGATGCTGGTCTATAATCAATCTTATGATGAGACATTCTTCATCAACCGTTTTGTTCAAGGTCTTAAACCAGGAATAAGAGCACCTGTGAAGCTGCAGCAGCCAAGCACAGTGGATTTGGCTTACTCTCTGGCACAAACACAAGAAGCACTCCTGGTCGAAGACACATCTAAATTCAGCAAGAAGTGGGAGCCACGGTTCAGTTCCAAACCATATGTGCATCAGGGTATAATGGGCGCCTCACCAGCTGACAAACGGTCAGAAGAGCAAGCTAAGGTGCCGGACAAAGTTGACACACTCAGAGCTCAGCGTAGGGCAAGAGGAGAATGTTTTAAGTGTGGGGGAAAAATATGGCCCGGGACACAAATGCCCCAGCAAGGTGCAATTACATGTGATGGAAGAATTGTGGGATGCATTGTAGGTGTCTGAATCAGCTTCTAGTGAGTCTGACAACGAGCAAATGGTCTCTCCACCTGCAGATAAGGACTGACGATTGTATGAAACTGTCAGTGCAAGCAGCCACAGGCACATCTTCTAAAGAGAGTATTAAGTTGCAAGGCATGGTGGGAAAACGTTAGCTCTTAATATTGGTAGACTCAGGCAGTTCTACCAACTTCATTAGAGCTGATTTGGCAAAAGAACTCAAGTGCACAACTGAAGAAATCCCTGCAGCAACTGTAACTGTGGCAAATGGAGGCACTCTGCTCTGTAATACTCAAGTGCCAAACCTACAGTGGTTTTGTCAAGGAAACACCTTCAATACTCAGTTCAAAGTGCTTCCCTTAGGCACTTATGATATCATATTAGGAATGCAGTGGCTGGAAACAATGAGTCCTATGTGGGTTGACTGGAGAAAGAAGGTCATGAGGTTTAAGTACCAAGGAGCAAGAATCACACTCAGAGGAGTTAAAGATAAACTCAACTCCTGCACAACTATTTCTGGAAAACACTTACAAGGCCTCCTCAACACTGGAGCAGTTGAGCAAGTAATCCACCTTTGTCATATGGCAGAGAAACCTATGTCAGAAACCTGCATTCCACCTGAAGTTCAGCCACTTCTTGACAAGCATCAGCAATTGTTCACTACTCCTGACTCCCTTCCTCCCCATACGGAATTTGACCATAAGATACCTCTGTTACCTGGAGCAAAACCTGTGAATGTTAAACCATACAGGTATAATCCCATGCAAAAACAGGAGATAGAAACACAAGTGACCACCATGCTTAATCAGGGAGTTATACAGCATAGCACCAGTTCCTTTGCTTCCCCTGTGCTGCTGGTCAGAAAGAAAGATGGCACCTGGAGATTCTGTGTAGATTATAGAATGCTCAACTCAGTTACAGTGCAACATAAATATCCCATGCCTGTTGTGGAGGAACTGCTGGACGAATTAGCAGGAGCAAAATACTTCACAAAGTTGGATTTGAGAGATGGCTATCATCAGATCAGATTGGTTGCGGGAGAGGAACACAAAACGGCTTTCAAAACCCATCATGGCCTGTATGAATTCAAAGTCATGCCATTTGGGTTAACCAATGCCCCTGCAACTTTTCAAGCTGCCATGAATATACTGTTTGCACTGTTACTGAGAAAATGTGTCCTAGTTTTTATGGATGATATCCTTATATATAGTACAACTTTGGAAGAGCACCTGCAACACTTGGAACAAGTCTTCACCATTTTGCATGAAAACCAACTATATGTCAAGCCGAGCAAGTGTTATTTTGCCCGGCAGGAGTTGGAATACCTGGGTCATGTCATCAGTGCAGCAGGAGTTCAGACGGACCCTGCTAAAATCTCCGCTGTCAGAGATTGGCCAGTACCAACAAATGTGAAGCAAGTGAGAGGGTTTCTAGGCCTTACTAGATATTATAGAAGGTTCATTAAACACTATGGAATTATCAGCAGGAGCCTCTCTGATTTGCTCAAAAAGGATGCAGTGTTCACCTGGACACCTACTACAGAAGCTGCATTTCAGAGCCTGAAAACTGCCTTAGCTCAAGCTCGTGTACTAGCTCTGCCTGATTTCAAGAAAACCTTCATGATTGAAACTGACGCCAGCAACAATGGAATTGGGGCAGTATTAATGCAAGAAGGGCACCACATTTCCTATCTAAGCAAAGCACTGGGCCCCAAGGCTCAAGCACTCTCCACCTATGAGAAAGAGTGTTTAGCTGTCATTCTTGCTGTAGATAAATGGAGAAGATATCTGCAGCATGCCCCATTTACATTGGCAACAGACCATAGGAGTCTGACACACTTGCAAGATCAAAAAATCAGTAGTCCTATGCAACAAAAAGCACTATTGAAGTTGCTGGGCCTGAGGTATAATATACTATACAAAAAAGGACAGTAAAATACAGCAGCTGATGCTCTCTCAAGATCACCTTCTCCTAGTGAGCTGCATACAATTTCCTTCTGCACACCTAAGTGGCTGGCTGTGGTCTCTGAAGGATATCAGCAACATGAGGAAGACAAACAATTGCTTCAAGAACTAGCTCTCTCGGGCTCAAATGACAAGGGATATGTGTTACATCAAGGTATCATCAGATACAAGGACAGAGTGTGGTTAGGTCATAACACTGAGGCTCACAAAGCAATTATGTTATCCTTACATGATAGTGGAGTGGGAGGTCACTCAGGGTTCCAGGGTACTTACCAAAGGATTAAAGCCTTGTTTGCCTGGCCTGCTATGAAGCAAGATATTCAGAGCTATGTGAAAGAGTGCACTGTGTGTCAACAAGCAAAAGATGAACATATTAGGAAACCTGGCTTGCTCAGCCCTCTGCCAGTGCCTAAAGAAGCATGGAACTTGGTTACTATGGATTTTATTGGAGGCCTGCCCAAGAGCAAAAAATTTGACACTATTTTGGTGGTCATTGACAAGTTTAGCAAGTATGGCCATTTCCTCCCTCTGGCTCATCCATTCACTGCTCTCCAAGTAGCACAACTTTAATTGGACAATGTGTACAAACTCCACGGCCTTCCTATGGTGATAGTCACCGATCGAGATCCTATCTTCACAAGCACTTTGTGGCAAGAGCTGTGCAAATTAACTGACACAAAAATGAATATGAGTTCTGCAAGTCATCCAGAAACTGATGGTCAGTCTGAGAAACTCAACCAGTGTTTGGAAACATTTCTCCAATGCATGGTACACTCTGCCCCAAAGAAATGGGCTTATTGGCTGCCACAAGCAGAGTACTGGTACAACACTAACTACCACTCAGCGCTGGGCAAAACACCATTTCAAGTCCTCTATGGATATCAACCCAGACACTTGGGTGTTGCAAATCTTCAGAGCTCGCTATCATCTGATCTGTCAGGCTGGTTGGCAAAACGTAACCTGATGCAAGGCCTGATCAGAGAGCACCTGTTGCGTGCTCAACAGCGCATGAAAGCACAAGAGGATAAACACCGGTCAGATCCGCAGTTTGCAGTAGGGGAATGGGCATACCTAAAACTTCAGCCCTATGTGCAACAGCCAGTAGTCCGAAGATCCAATCACAAGCTCGGATTCAAATACTTTGGCCCTTACCAGATTTTGAAAAAAGTGGGTGAAGTGGATTACCGTCTTGCCCTGCCAGCGTCCAGCAAAATACATCCAGTGGTCCACGTCTCGCTGTTGAAACCAGCACAGCCTCCAGTGCAGAATGACAGCACCACTGATCTGGCTGCCCTTCAAATCTCAACACCGCTGAATCCGGCTCAGGTATTATAGTCTCGTTTGGTGCAGGTAGGCGGACACACTAGGGTGCAAGTCAAGATTGCTTGGCGCGGCCTTCCTCTCTCGATGGCAACCTGGGAGTGGGCTTCACTGCTGGCACCAGCGACAACGGCAAGATGATGAACAGTACGAGGGCGTCCTGGTTCTCAAGGGGAGGGGCATCTAATGACCTGGGCTGTGCCCACGAGGTGTGCGTGAGTGGCCTGCTGGGCCGGCCCACTGTGGCCTGTAATGATATCTACTTATAGGCTAGTGTGAGGAGAGGAGGACATCGAACTGTAAACTGAATATCGTTATTCCTAATCCCAAGCCTTCCTCTGAGCTTTTTCTTCCTCTCCAAGCTATTTCCCCTTTGTCTCCACCTACCACATCCTAGCGTGACGCAAGGAGTTGCTGCGATGCCGTGGCATTCTATGTGTTCATTTTCCATTCTGCGCTCCCGAGTCCTCGAACGTGGCTATGAATGCCGGCACTGTGGAAGCACGACGCAAATCTGCATCACACACTCGACCAGCGCGGCTGTGCAGCCACGCTAAATAATTGATTACCGTTCTACAGTGCGCAGCGCACAGCGCACGGTAGGAGCGGAATACTTTGCGAATACGCAAAACCGGCATAGGAGCGAGGCATAATTGCTCCAACCCATGAATGATGACCAGACCCAGACCCAGAGGTAGTAGTAGCAGTAGCAGTACATCCAAAGACATACTCATACCCGCGCCGTACGGCGGTGTAGGTGACCGGACCGGGAGGTACGCCCCGTCTCCGCCTCCGACACCGGTCACAGCTCACAGGGCTCAGCAGCAGGCCTTTATCCCACCCTGACCATGGTGGTACACCCACCGACCGCGGGGTAAAGAAAGTGCCAGGCTAATCCGCTGTTCATTCTTAAACCCAACCCAACCCCAGATCCTGATCCCACTCGCTCGCTGCCGTGTCCTCTCCTCCTCGTGCTCTCCCCCACCACCACCATCCACCACACACTCCTCTCACTCTCGCTCTCGCTCGCTTCGCCAGTTCGCTCGCGCTTCGCTTCACTCCACTCCCCAGTGGACTCCATTTTCCAACACCCCGCCTGCCTCAGAGGCTCAGAGCTCGCTTGTCCGCTTCGCAGCGGCCGAGGCGGCGCACATGGCGCTGCCCCCTCTCCTCCTGCTCCAGCTGCTCTGCCTCCTGCTCGGCGCGCGCGCGGCGCTGCACGAGCGGGACGCGGCGGCGCTCCGGGACGTGCGGGCCGGCCTGCGGGACCTGCCGGGGTCGCGCTTCTTCGAGTCCTGGGACGACGGCGCGTCCGCCCCGTGCGCCTACGCCGGCGTCGTGTGCGCGCCCGACGAGGACGACCCGTCCGGCGCGCTCCTCCGCGTGTCGGTGCTCACGCTCGGCACCGGCCTCTCCGACTCCCCCGGCCTGGCCGGCAGCGTCCCGGCCTCGCTCGCCAGCCTCACCGCGCTCACCGACCTCGTCCTCTACCCGGGGCGCGTGGGCGGCTCCATCCCGGAGGACATTGGGTCGGGCCTCCGGCGCCTCAGGCTGCTCTCGCTGTCCGGGAACCAGCTCACCGGGCCCGTGCCCGAGTCCCTGGCGGGGCTGCCGGAACTGCACACGCTCGACCTCGGCAACAACCGCCTCGAGGGCGCCATTCCCTCCGGGCTGCTGCTGCCGTCGTCCCCGAGCCTCAAGGTGCTCATCCTGGCCAACAATGTCGGCCTCTCCGGCCAGATTCCCGACCAATTTCCCAGCTCGCAGCTGTTCCACGTCGACCTGAGCCGGAACGCGATTACCGGCACGCTCCCGCCGCTGCCGCCGACGCTCCGGTACTTCTCCGTGGCCGGGAACTCGATGGAGGGGAGCCTCGACGAAGCCTTCGCAGGCAACGGCCAGGGCCCAGCCGACCTGGCCTTCCTCGACCTGTCGATGAACGACTTCTCCGGCTCGATCCCGCCGCAGGTGTTCGCGCTCCCGAGCGCGTCGTCGTTGCTCCTGTCCCGCAACAACTTCACGGGGTCGCTGGCCGTGCCGGCGGCGCCCGCGTCGGCGACGCCGCCGTGGTCGGTGGTGGACGTCAGCCACAACGGCCTCACGGGCGAGGTCCCGGAGGCGCTGGCGGCGGCGGGGAGCCTGTACGTGAACAACAACAAGATCTCCGGGGAGGTCCCGGAGGCGGTGGCCCGCAGCGTGTTCGACGGGCGCATGACGACCTTCTACGCGCAGCACAACTTCCTGACGGGGTTCCCGGTGCCGCCGACGCCGCTGCCGGACTCCGCGGCGCTGTGCCTCTCCTACAACTGCATGGACCTCCCCTCCGCCTCCGCGGCCGACGGGTGCCCCACGATCGGTGGCCCCCTGGAGTCCAGGCCCGCGGACCAGTGCCGGAGCAGCGGAGGCGACGGCTGAGCCGCCGACGCCCCGTGGGCTGACAGGTGGGGCTCGGTCGTCTCCGGCTCCCGCGCGGCACGGGCGGGTCACCCTCACCCACCGGGTTCACGCATTTTGGTTTGTCCGGCTGGTTGTTTGGGCCGTGGTTTTTCATGTGATTTGGGTTTGAATTTATCCGTCGTCGGGCGCGCAACGGTCACGCGGCGACGAGGTTGGGTTGGTGTTTGTGCGTGTGCGTGTGTGCTGTTACTCACTCACCGGTTTGGGAGTGTACGTTGCGTCCAAAAGGAATCCGTGGCGGCCTCGGCAGGGCAGTAATGCCAATTTAAGCATTTCGGCCCATGCCCCGCCTACCGCAAGAGGACAACCTAATGTTGGCGTTGCTGCTATGTATAGATAGCTGGCTGCCTTGGCTGACTGCACTAGTTTTTCTCAGACGTTCAAGTCGAAATGTTGCTGTGTTTTCTTTCAATAGGTTCTGGGCCATACAGTCGTACTATTATTTGTTGACGTGCAACTGGCTATAGCTTTCTTTTGCTGGACAAACGTGGCACCATTATTTGTTTATGCAGAGGCTACAGGAAAAAAATTGTGGCAATCATTGCTCAAAATGACCCCTCTGACAGTATGCGACCCTTCAAGATGACTGTGTGGCCTTCAGCGACGCACTGATGTTTTACCGTTTGGCCTATTGAATTTTACGGGAACCCGGGATAGAAACTGTTCGGTTGCAATATAGAAAAATGCAAATAATAACAATAATCCTAGTACCAAGATTAGGTGTATTTCACATAAACAAAGGAAAAAAAACAAGAGATCAGACTCAATGTATTTTTCTTCTTCTATGGGACTGCATACAAAGTCATTGAAAGATTCGTATACATTGTAATCCAACAAACCAAATTTGATTTTTGGGAAGGGAAAAGAAACTGTTATAGGATCCGCCATGTTTCTGAGAAGTTACTCGTTGGCATTTTCGTCATGTCAGCCTACAAATAAGGTTATCACCAATTACAAAGGAAAAGAGGTGGTGGCTGGTTTTGGTACAAGTAATACTGTTGTGAGGTCCAGAGAGGTGTGGCAGCCGCCTCCTTTTGGCCACATCAAGATCAATGTCGATGCAAGTTTTGTGGAGAGTTTAAGTGCCGCGAGCGTTGGGGTGGTGGCCAGGAGTTGTACGGGTGATATTATTGTCTTATCTTGGGACTTCATTGGGTTATGCTCTGGTGTGGATGAAGCGGAGCTTCGAGCATGCCTAGCTGAGCTTTATATCGGTATTTCTCTTAACATGCCTATTATTTTGGAAACTGATTGTGCGTTCGTGGCTTCTTTCCTAGCAAATGAAAGTTGTGACAGATCCTCGCTCATAGACCTCAAGAAGGAAGCACTTAGCATCATCAGACTTCTGGGAAACTTCAAGTTGTCAAAAATAAACAGAAGGGCCAATTCAGTAGCACATGAGATTGCTAAATTTAGTTTCAATAATAGATGTGATGGTTTTCTTTTTAATAATTTTCCGCCCCGTGTGGCGCATGCTGTTATGAACGATTGTAACGGCGTTTTAATTAATTAATATATGGACGGGTGTTTTTCAAAAAAAAAACCAAACATGAGATATGTAAAAAAGATTCTAAGGAATAAATTCTTCAAAATCCATATAAAATTCATTTGAACCAAACAAGTCGTTACCATATGCTTTTAGAAATTAAATCACATGAATAGGTGAATTTTAATAGCATCTGATTCTAGAATGGGCAAATTTTTATCATCTTACTGGTGCCCTTACATAGATTTTACAAAACAAATCACACATATTAGTGAATTTTATTATGCTTTTGAAAAAGGATCCATATATTAATTATTAAATAATGGTTTTGGGAGGTTTGTATTTTCATAGGGGTCCTTATACTAATCAGGGGCCATACATTAATTATTAATCTTACTAGAGAGTAGTGCTCCACCCTGCGTAAAGTTTTCGGAGGTTTCCAAATTTTGTATTTAAAAATGAATTTTGATTTATTTTCTTAGTCAAAGCGGAACTGCGTTTCCTATTAATGTCATCTTTAACTTAAGATTGAGTTGCATTGAACTTTTGGTACATGTCTTTATTTGTGTGTCTTTCACTAGATAATTGCTCATGTTGCAACGGATGGATAAATATTCTATTATGATAAATATTTGCTACCATCAGTGATAGTTACCACCACTTGCATTTTGTATATGAGTAAAATGCATCACTGGCGGCGGCCTCGGATAGCGATGCAACGGTGGCTCTATGGGGCAGAGTCGCGGTTGTGCATTGTTTCGGTGGCGGCTTGGTGATGCGTGGGTAGCGAGGTCGTCGGCCTGGTCGATGCGCCCTAGAGGGGGCGATTTGACTGTACGTCGGGGCGGCGGCCCCGGATGTGGTGCGACGTTCATGGTCTGCGGGCGGTTGCCCTGAGCAGTAAGGGCTGCGGGCAGCTGGGTTGTGCGGCGTTGCTGCTCGAGGGGAGCGGTGGTATGTCGGGGCGGCGGCCCCGGAAGGTGGTGCCGGTTGATTGCGCTGGGCGCGACGGAGCGGTGGATGTCGGGGCGGCGGCCCCGAGAGAATCACTGTGGCGGCCAGACTTCTGTGGCAACGATGATGGTGGGAGCGATGTCGGCGACGTGGCAATGGTTGCGATAGTCGGCTCTTCTCCGGCGTGTCCACGGTATTGCCTCGGTTTGTTTGTTGCTGTGGAGTCGAAGCTGCGGCGGCGGGGCCCTGTGGTGTACGATGACTGGCTGCAGGTGGCCCTTTCGGCGATTTTCCGTGGCGCCAGCCGTGCCTGGTTTCGTTCTTCTGAGTTCTTCATCAGAGTCGAAGCTGCGTTGTCTGGTCGCAGGTCGACATGTTGTCGATAAGGGTGGGCTTTGCCCTGTGTGTCTCAGTCTATGGGAGTGGGCTTGGCCCTTGTTGTTCCGGTTTTTGGCCGGTTTTCCGTAATTAACTGAGCAATTCTCTTCCGCTTATTTAATAGATGAGGCAATCTTTGCCTCCGTTTCGAAAAAAATGCATCATTGGTCATTGTACTTGTGTCGAAAGTTCACTTTGGTCATTGTATTTAGAAATACAATCAATACGGTCACTAAATACGACGTAAGGTGATTATATGGTCACTAGCTCACCGTATAGTTTCGTATAACCAGTCAAACTGCCTATGTGGCAAATAAGCAGCATAGTCAGCCAACGTTCTGTCTCTACCTTTATGCCGGTCCCACCTGTCAGTGAGTTGAATGAAAAAAAAGCATAGTAAAAATTATATTAGCCAGTGGGGATTCAGACCAGGGACTTGTCGCTAGCGCCCAAACGAGCTAGCCAATTGAACCAGCTGAACATTGTGCTAAATATGTACAGCGCGTCCTTATTATTATAACATGCACCACGCATGCACACACCCGCCGAGACGCACACAACACGTATGTGCACACTCTGTAGCAGCCTAGCACACACAGCATGCACGCATGACATACCGGAGGCCGCCGGATCGTGCTCCGACAGCCGGGCCGCTGGTGCGTGCACACACCACGACGAGAGCGACCGGTGTGGATGTCGCCGTTGTCGTCCATGTGGCCATCTTACATGGGAACGAGATCCTCTAACGTAGTAGGAATTACTGCAGAGGGACGTAGATGTCTAGCGCCCGTGGATGTCTCATCCGATGGCTGGAAGCTGGAATGTAGCAAGCGCCCTAGCAATGCATGAAGCCATGCGGCCCATAGCGTAAGACCAACTCCAACGCATACCCCCAAATTGGTCCGACCGCGTCCGTTTAGGCCCAAACGGACAGGCGAGCCGACCCAACGCGCATCTCCATTGTCAAAATGTGTCTGTTTTTTGTCCGGCCCGACCCATTCCAGACGTATACTTGAGCGAGCTTTATGGTCACGCGGACAACGAACGGACGAGCACCTGGCATCTCGGCGTCCGCCTCAGGCCTGCGTGTCGGCCGTCCAACAACCACCCACCGACCCTAGTCAATGCGCACGGGTGGTTGGGCCCGCAAGTTAGCCACCCAGACGCCCCCGGCCACGTCCTTTTTATGGGGAAGTCGCGGACTTCCACTGCCACTTCCACTTCCCCGTCCCCATCCACTTCCCCACCTTTGCCCCGATACTGGGAGACCGGCACCCGCTGCCTTGGTCAGATGCGCACCTCGCCAATGGGTGGCATTTGAGCCCGGATCGGGTGCCCATTCCCCCCGTCTCGTCGAGCGACCGTGCCCGCCTCCAGGAGATCGCCCATCGTCGTGCCAGGATTCCACGCGAGCTCCTCTTCGGAGACGTGTACGTGCCGGAGTTGCACGTCAAGCAAGAGGTGAAGGAGGAGCCCATAGAGGAGTGTGCATGGGTGCCGTGGTCACCACCCCAGCAACGCCGCCCCTGCCGCCCGGCCCATTCTGGGGGTCGCCGCCCCACCTCTAGACGCCCCTACCCTACATCGACCTAACGAGCGACGACGAGGATGGTGGCGCCTGAAGACGGCGGATGCGACAACATCGGCAGCGACGGTGACGGCTTCTTCGGCGCGCGGGGCACCCACATTATCACTTTTATGTTTTTTTAATTTAATCTTAAGTTCTGTGCATGGGCCGTGAGGACGGCGGACTATTTAATTAAGTTATTTATGTCTTAAGCTATTCTACAATGCATTTTTTGGTTTTTCAATGCTTTTTTGGTATTTCTTTTATTTACGTCTACCACGGACAAGTTAGGGACGTGGCCGCGCGTTGGGTGCCGCGACACTAGGCCGGCCCAAACCGAACATGCGCGTCCGTTTTCCCGTTCCAAACGGACCAAATCCGGATCAAACGGCGTTCATTTGGGGTCGAGCATTGGAGTTGCCCTAAGGGGAAAAAACTTCAATCTCCGTGGCTATTCGCTCATTGTCGCCATTGCTCGCGCTCGACGCCGCCGCGAAACCGAGCTTCGCAGCAAGAGGGAGGGAGGGTGACTGTCGGTGCCATGTCCACACCTAGCTGCTCATTCAAATTTGTTCATGTACGAATAGCAATTGGAAGCTCTAAAGCGTGGTGCAGCCGACCATGGCTGTGGAGACGGGAGTGCAGTCATCGTGCTACGTGCTGTGGCGATTGATGAGGAATTTCTAGCTGACATGTTTTTTTTACTTCTCAAGGTGATTGGGCTGCTTATGGGCCATGCAACCAACGCTGCTGATTCTCGTTTGCAGATCCCACCGTCGGATGGCTCATGAACGGGCGATACGTATAGGACGTCCCTCTGCAGTAGTTTGTAGCTACGTTAGAGGACCCCGTTCCGGACGAGACAACTATCTACCACATTCAAACTGGTTGTCCGTCTGTCGGCCTACCGGCATTAGATAGGCGCGGCGGCCGAGAAACAAACTCTGGTGCTCTCAATGAAATAGTCCGCCACTTGGCCTGGCCGAAGCCCGCTTTTGTACGTGGCCATGCCTGGCATGATCCGCACAACACCACGTCCGCTTCCTTTCCTCCTCCATGCACCACCTCCGCCCTGACCGCAAGCTCTAGGGCGATGTGGGAGAGCCTCTACACAAAGCAGAAGCATGAGTTGGTCGTCCCTGTAGCCAGCTAACAAGCCCGTCATGCGCAGCGGATAGAGGCCAACTTGCCAGTGAGTTCACCGGTGAGCTCACCGGAGGTAAGCGACCACGACCCCATGAGGGAGGAGGCGTTCGACGATGAGCCGACGCCCCCGCCCGCACCCATGCATAACTGCTTCACTATGGAGCAGGCGCAGGAGGAGCAATGCTACGACTTACCCCTCCTCGCGCATCATCGGCTGGTGGAGGGCTAGATATACGCCAAGTTCGCGAGCGAGGAGGCCATGGAGGTTATGGCCAAGGAGAACCATAACTTCGTCACCGAGCAGCGGGCGCTCTACTAGGCCGCACACAAAGCTCATGCTGACTGCAACATGGTCGCAACGCCGGAAGCGCAGGCGATTGCGGATGTGAACACTAGAAGTTGCGCACCATTCGTGTCACCCGCATAGTTCATGGGCCCGCTACGTCCACGAGGCCAACCCATTCACGTCCATCATGGACATCACCTCCACCGGCAACGTTTAGGTCGCAGACTCGGACGAGGAAGAGTGTGACATGAGAGACGAAGGTGTGTGTGTCCCATGTGGGTACTTCCATGTCCCATGTATTACTCTTCCTCACCAGTGACTTGCAACTTCACTTCCCGAGGCTCATGGCCGACGAGGATGCCAAAACACGGGGAACAACAATGATCCCGATGAAGATTTAGACTAGGTTAACTTCTAGACGCTTTTGTTTAATCAAATATGTCGAAAATGTTATGAATATGATTCAGTTTAAATGAAAATCATTCAGTTTACGTGAATATCATATGGTTTGTTCAAATTCCTATTGAAATGTATGTAGATGTTTGAGGTACATGGTTGGATGGTAGGCTCTCGCATGACTATCTGCGGATGCATCCACGTGTAGATACTGTCAGGGTTATAAATAATGGGTAGGCCGAGGTATACGAATGGCCCACCAAAAGGCCATAGTCCATCGGAAATATGGCCCAGAAGATCACGGGCAGGAGGCAACATTGCTAGCACATCAAAGGATATGAGGGTGGCTTAGGAGTAGGCCAAGTCCCTACAGTCGGATGTTGAGCCACCTGATAACTATGACCCAACAATTAGTCAGGGAGATGACGGGAGCAGTCGGCGAGGGAGTCCTGGACTATGGGGTCCTCGGGGAGCCGGCCTATGTGACATGGGCCGGACTGATGGGCCATGAAGATACGAGATAGAAGGCCTTCTCCCGTGTCCGGATGGGACTCTCCTTTGCGTGGATGGCAAGCTTGGTGTCCGGATGTATAGTTTCCTTCCTCTATAAACCGACTTTGTACAACCCTAGTCCCCTCCGGTGCCTATATAAACTGGAGGACGTAGTCCGTAGAGAGGAGAACAATCATACAGGCTAGACATCTAGGGTTTAGCCATTAGGATCTCGAGGTAGATCAACTCTTGTAACCCCTATATTCATCAAAGTCAATCAAGCAGGAAGTAGGGTATTACCTCCATTAAGAGGGCCCGAACCTGGGTAAACATCATGTCCCCTGCCTCTTGTTACCTTCGATCCTTAGACGCATAGTTCGGGACCCCCTACCCGATCTGCCGGTTTTGACACCGACATTGGTGCTTTCATTGAGAGTTCCACTGTGCCGTCGTTAGAAGGCTCGATGGCTCCATCAATCATCTACAACAATACCGCCTTGAGGGAGACTTTTCTCCCTGGCCAAATCTTCGTATTCAGCGGCTTTGCACTGCGCGCCAACTCGATTGGCCATCTGGAGCAGATCGATAGCTACGCCCCTGGTCATCAGATCAGTTTTGGAAATCTGAACTACGTCGCTGACATCCGAGGAGGCTTGATCTTCCAAGGGTTCGCGGTCCCAATCACCGCTCTGGCCTTAGATCCGGAGCGCACCGCCAGGTCCGAAGACGGGAATTTAAAACCCGCCGGACTCCCTGCAGCTATAGAACCTGACACCGGAGAACCGGAGGGGATTGCATCACCGGCAGGCCTGGAGTCACGCCAAGCACCTTCTATTCGCATGGAGCCGGACTCGACTCCGGACACCAACTCCGAACTCTTGAGATCCGCATCATATGAGCTTGGCCAGGGAACTTCTGTACCGCCCTGCTCCATGGACTCTCGCTTCCTTGTCCAAACCTCACTCTTAAACAAGGCCCTGGACTTAATGCAGCCTCTCGCCATTGCAGAAGGATCGCTGCCAAACTACGCCCAGCCCACACTAGGGGCTGAGAGCAGGGAATTTTACGTCCCACCCACCACCCACTTCATAGCTACTGTCGAGACTTAACCAACATGCTCGATTACGCCTCCGAAGACATCGACGGTATGGACGACGATGCCGAAGAGGAGCAAAGCCAGAACTCGCCATTTATCGGACGCTGGACGACCACTTCCACACATGACGTGTACATGGTGGACACACCCAAAGAGGATGACGGCGATGGTGGTAAGGATCCACTTGAGGACAAGCCTCCCGTGGCACCACCAAAGCGTCGACATCAGTGGCGCCGCTCGAAATCGCGTCGTGAAAAAGACAGTAATACCGGCACCGGAGACAACAACACTCCAGATAACGCCGAAGACCAAGAAGCCCCTATAAAACCAACATCCGAGCATGATGATTGGGACGATGGGCAAGTCAACCCCGACGATCCTATCGGGAACGAGGGCCCGGAGGATAGTAACTACTTACCGATCTCCGAAGAGGACAAGAGCCTCGGCCATGAAGATTTCATCATGCCAGAGGACCCCCTCGAACAAGAGCACTTTAAGCGCCGCCTAATAGCCACTGCAAGAAGCCTGAAAAAGAAGCAGCAGCACCTTCAAGCTGATCAGGATCTGCTCAATGACAGATGGACTAATGTCCTGGTAGTAGAGGAATACAGCCTCAAATGCCCAACTAAGAGCTACCAGAAGCACAAGCTACTACCCCAATTCGATGATGAGGCCCCAGAGCCTATACCGACAACGTGTAAAGCTGCCAACGAACCTGACCGACCACCACGTGGCCAGGACAGAGTGGCAACTCAAGCCGAACACCAGCCTGCACCACCCTGCCATAAAGGCAGAGAGACAGCGGCTGCGGGATACACTTACGACCTACGACCGGACCTGGATAATAGAGCCGGTCAGACCAGATCAATCTATGGATCAATGGGGCGTGCCCCAGCGCGAGAAGACGGCCATCAGGCCTGGCGCGACAAGCACACCTTCACCCAGGCCGAAAGACACATACGGACTCCATCCGAACTGCGTCGTGACGTTGCTCGATACAGAGGCGTCGCGCACACCCTGTGCTTCACCAATGAGGTGATGGAGCACCAGTTCCCAGAAGGGTTTAAACCCGTGAACATTGAATCATACGATGGCACAACGGATCCCGCAGTATGGATTGAAGACTTTCTTCTCCACAGTCACATGGCTCGCGATGACGATTTGCACGCCATCAACTACCCCCCCTAGAACTTAAGGGACCAGCTCGGCACTGGTTAAACAGCCTCCCAGAAAACTCTATTCGAAGCTGGGAAGACCTGGAGGATGCCTTTAGAGACAACTTCTAAGGCACTTATATCCGGCCTCCGAACGCCGATGACCTCAGTCTCATAGTCCAGCAACCTGGAGAGTCAGCCAGAAAATTCTAGACCCGATTCCTAATTAAAAAGAACCAAATTATTGATTGTCCGGACGCCGAGGCTCTAGCAGCCTTTAAACACATCATTCGCGACGAATGGCTCGCCCGACACCTCGGCTAAGAAAAGCCGAAATCCATGGCAGCCCTCACATCACTCATGACCCGCTTTTGCACAGGCGAAGATAGCTGGCTAGCCCGTAGCAGCAACAGTACCAACGACCCTGGCACTTTTGAAACCAGAAACAACAACGGCAGGCCCCGACGCAATGAAAACAAACGTCGGAACAACACTGACAATGCCGAAGACACGACAGTGGACGCCGGATTCAGTGGCTCCAAAGCCAGTCGGCGGAAGAAGCCATTCAAAAGAAACAAAGATGGTTCATGTAGCCTGGATCGAATACTCGATCGACCTTGCCAGATTCACGGCACCCCTGACAAACCTGCCAACCATGCCAACAGAAGTTGTTGGGTTTTTAAACAGGCTGGTAAATTAAACACCGAGCACACGGGGAAAGGGTCGCCCAGCGAGGATGACAACGAGGAGCCTCGCCCACCGAACTCAGGGGGACAGAAGAAATTTCCCCCCGAGGTCAAAACGGTGAACATGATATATGTTACTCACATCCCCAAGAGGGAGCGCAAGCGCGCGTCAAGGGACGTCTATGCAATAGAGCCAGTCGCCGCAAAATTCAACCCATGGTCAGCATGCCCGATGACTTTCGTTCACAGAGACCATCCGACCAGTATCCGTCATGGAGGTTCAGCCGCGTTGGTCCTCGACCCAATTATCGATGGATTCCACCTCATGAGAGTCCTAATGGACGGCACCAGCAGTCTTAACCTGCTCTATCAGGACACAGTCTGCAAAATGGGTATTGACTCGTCAAGAATCAAGCCCACCAAAACTACCTTCAAAGGAGTAATACCCGGTGTAGAGGTCCGCTTCACGGGCTCAATCACATTGGAGGTCGTCTTCGGTTCGTCGGACAACTTCCAAAGCGAAGACTTGATCTTCGACATCGTCCCTTTCCGCAGCGGCTATCACGCACTGCTCGGACGAATTGTGTTTGCCCGCTTTAATGCGGTCCAGCACTAAGCCTATCTAAAACTCAAGATGCCAGGACCATGCGGTGTTATAACAGTCCATGGAAACATGGATCGCTCCCTCCGTACCGAGGAACACACCGCGACCCTCGCCGCGGAAGTATAGGTCGACCTTATCAAGCCAAACTCCACATCGGCAGTCAAGCTCCCGGACCCTGTCAAACGAGTCCGGACTACCCTGCAGAATGACAGTCTAGCTTGTCAGGAGCTCGATTAGCAATTCGGCCTCTGTCTTAGCCCGAACCGACCTGCGGCATATGTACTGCGTGCACATAACTACGCACTCAACGTACCATGTGCGATGATGGAGGCATATCAAGGATAAAATCCACAATACGGCTCGACTGTACCTGGACCCTCATATATACCTTTTACTTATCTTTGTTCCTTCCAGGTTCCCTACAACCCACATCACCTTTTTTATGGTGCCAAGGGCCCTTTTCCCGACCCCTTATGAAAACCTGCTCATTAATCCTCTCAAAGGATCACACACCAAGGGGAAAAGCAGCGCAGATGTATGACAGAGTACCTAAAGGATCTTCAAAGATCACCTCTTCCCCTTTTTAGTACCTGTACACAGCTTTCCCTTGTGCTCGGAATGTAAAATAGCCTCTATGCTTATAACATTATCTGTACAAATACGTTTTGACATATCAATCAGACTATAATGGAAACAGTTTTTTCGCCCAACCTATTCGGTACTGGCTTATTTCCTAATCTTTATTCCCTTTTTTTTTCTTTCGTCTGATTGTCATGTACACCTTGGCACGACTTAAATCGCCAGGGGCTCCATTTAGCCATGTACATTCCTTAAAAATAAACATAAGTCCGAACACGAACAGCTCGGCGTCCCGAATCTAGCATTATATGCATCGGTTCCGAATCATGTCTTGGGAAAATAGTTGGGTTGCCCGGCTCCTGTGGTTACTACCTTACGTTCTGATTGTTCGGCTAAGGAAGTAAAGGGAGAACTACTGCGATTTTGTTTCTGGTTCATCCGGATAAACACCTCAGTAGAGAAAGCCGAAAACTTACTGTCATGATGCGGCGAGAGCTGGTTAGCTATTCAGTGACTAAGTATAGTTCTCTTGCGATTTTTTCCGTGTCACATGAAGGACCGGTTTTCACCTGGTCAGGCGTCTACAACAACCAAGTTCGGATAACCGAACAATACCAGGGGCTGCGCCTACAATCTTCTTGTCAAACTCCTATGGCTAAGTGAGAGTGATAAAACCGCATAGTCTGATTGCCTGGTTCGCCGCACTAACACCTCCTTCAAGGACCAAGTCGTTGAGTTAAGTGTATTTTTGTGCTGCTCCGAACACCCCCATACTATCTATGCAAGGAGCTGAAGCCAAAGACTGGCCAACTCTCAAATTCAATAAACGGCCGCAACGGAGGGAAAAATAATTGAGATGAAACAAGAAATATATTACACAAATGACTTGTTTTCATAAATACAAAGTTCGGGCAGCACAGATACATTCATTCAAAAATTATGTCCTTCGAACACTGGCCCTCTACAATGCGGGATCCTTCCAGGACGTTGTTGAAATACCGCCCCGACGTACGGTGCTCCTTGCCTGCGGTCGGTCCCTCGGTTGCAATATTAGTTGCATTCATCTTCGCCCACTGCACCTTGACACAGGCGAAGGCCATCCGGGCACCTTCGATACAGACTGACCGCTTTATTGCGTCAAGCCGTGGGCAGGCATCGACTAGCCGCTTCACAAGCCCAAAGTAGCTATCGGGTATGGGTTCGGCTAGCCAAAGACAGACTATAACATCCTTCATGGCCAGCTCGGCCACCCTATGTAGCTCGGTCAACCGTTTCAGCTGATCACTGAGGGGCACAGGATGCTCTGGCGCAAGGTACTGCGACCAGAACAACTTCTCTGTTGAGCTCCCCTCTTTCGCTCGGAAGAAATCTGCAGCATCAGCAACACTTCGGGGTAGATCCGCAAACGCTCCTGGAGAACTCCAAATGCGTGTCAGTAAGGTGTACTGTCTCCTTACAATTTTTCTCTACATATTAAAGGCCTTACCCGCCGCGATCTGCTTGGCCTCTCGGATCTCCCGACAGGTGATGTCGCTTGAAGCTTCGCTGGTATTTCCCCAAAGAGGAAGGGATGATGCAACACATCGGTGGTAGCTATTTCCCTCAGATATGAAACCAAGGTTATCGAACCAGTAGGACAAGCAAGCAACACAACGTAAACATCCCCTGCACACAAAGAACAACACCTTGCAACCCGACGTGTTAAAGGGGTTGTCAATCCCTTTTGGGGTACGGCGCCTCAAGATAGGCAAAGGCGTGAGGTAAATTTGTAGATGGGATAAATAGATAGCTGAACAAATAAATTGCCGCAAGGTATTTTTGCATTTTTGGTTTAATAGATCTGAAAATAAACGCAAGGAAAAACTAGATCGCAAGGCAAATATATGAGAAAGAAGACCCGGGGGCCGTAGGTTTCACTAGTGGCTTCTCTCGAGAAAAATAGCAAACAGTGGGTGAACAAATTACTGTTGGGCAATTGATAGAACTTCAAATAATCATGACGATATCCAGGCAATGATCATTACATAGGCATCACGTCCAAGATTAGTAGACCGACTCCTACCTGCATCTACTACTATTACTCCACACATCGACCACTATCCAGCATGCATCTAGTGTATTGAGTTCGTGGAAAAATGGAGTAATGCAATAAGAACGATGACATGATGTAGACAAGATCCGTTTATCTATTACGGCAGATATGGATCCCATCTTTTTATCCTTAGTAGCAATGATACATACGTGTCGGTTCCCTTTTGGTCACTGGGATCAAGCACCGTAAGATTGAACCCACTACCTGGCACCTCTTCCCATTGCAAGATAAATAGATCAAGTTGGACAAAAAAAAACCAAATACCGGAGAAGAAAAATACGAGGCTATAAGAGATCACACATATAAGAGATCAAAGAACTCAAATAACTTTCATGGATATAAAAAGATATAACTGATCATAAACTCGAAGTTCATCAGATCCCAACAAACACAACGCAAAAAGGACTTACATCATATGGATCTCCAAGAGATCATTATATTGATAGAGAAAGAGGAAGCCCTCTAGCTACTAACTACGGACCCGAAGGTCTATAAAGCACTACTCACGCATCATAGGAGAGGCACCAATGGAAGTGGTGAACCCCTCTGCGATGGTGTCTAGATTGGATCTCATGGTTCTAGACTCTGCGGTGGCTGGATGAAAATTTTGTCGACTCCCCTAGGATTTCTTGAATATTGGGGTATTTATAGAGCAAAGAGTCGGTCCAGGGGGCACCCGAGGTGGGCACAACCCACCAGGGCGCGCCTGGGCCTCCTGGCGCGCCCTGGTGGGTTGTCCCCTCCCTGGGACTCCCCCCAGGTGCAACCAGGGCCCATTGTGTTCCTTCTGGCCCATAAAAAATCATCGTAAATTGGCATGGCATTTGGACCTCATCTGATATTGATTTCCTGCGATGTAAAAAACATGCAGAAAACAACAACTGGCACTTGGCAGTATGTCAATAGGTTAGTACCAAAAAATGATATAAAATGACTATATAATGATTATAAAACATCCAAGATTGATAATAAAATAGCATGGAATAATCAAAAATTATAGATACGTTGGAGACGTATCAGCATCCCCAAGCTGAACTCCTGCTCGTCTTCGAGTAGATAAGTGATAAAACAGAATTTTTGATGTGGGGTGTTGTTTATCATGTCATATCATATTATTTTCTTCATAGCATGGCCATTTGGACTTTTATATGATTCAAAGCAATAGTCTAATTTTGACATAATAATTTAGATACTCAAGCATATCAACAAGCAACCATGTCTTTCAAAATATCAATGCTAAAACAAGTTATCCCTAGCCCATCATGCTCAAACATTGATCCATTCATGAAACACACTCAAATATTAGCTACACCCAATACTTAAGTACGATCATATTGTCCCCTAGTTGGTGCTTTTATAAGAGAGGATGGAGACTCAATTTAAAAAAGAAAAATTGCATAAATTAAAAGAAGGCCCTTCTCGGAGGGAAGTAGTGATTTGTAGAGGTGCCAGAGTTCAAAGTGAAAAATTAGAGATAAAAACATTTTGGGAGGTGAATCCATCCCACCAACGAAAATGACTTGGAGCATCCCAACACTTTCCATCCTAGATATATCATAGGTGGTTCCCAAACAGAAAATGAAGTTTATTCCTTTTTCCACCATAACGTTCACTTTCCATGGCCAACCGCATCCACGGGTGCCCTCCATACCAACACTTTCCAAGGAATTTATTATTTGACAACATAAATTAAATTCATTTTTGCATTCGGGACTGGGCATCCCTAATACCTTTGCCTTACTCTCGTGCAATGACAAGTGAATAAACACTCATCATGAGAATAACACATCTAGCATGGAAAATATTAGCTACCCGTTACCATTCCGCGAGCGAAACAAACACACAAAAGAGAAGTTCATTTTGAAAATTAGAGATGACACATGCAAATTTGCTTAGAACATCAAAAGAATACCGCATATAGGTAGATATAGTGGACTCATGTGGCAAAACTGGTTTAAAGGATTTTAGATGCACAAGTAGAGGTCATACTTGGTGCAAAATGAAGGTTAGCAAAAAGATTGAGAAGCAACCAACCAAGAAACGAATAATCTCATAAGCAAGTATTAAGCATAATTAACACCGAATAATGAACCACAAGTAGGATATAATTTTCACTGCATGATTATTGACTTTCGTGCATGCATAGATAATTGCAAACCTTAACACCAATATTCTTACTAGGGCACAATTACTCATCAACATAACTCACATATCACATCATCATATCTCAAAACTATTACTAAGAATCAAGTTTATTTTGTCCAATGATCTTCATGACATATATTTTCATTCTTTCTTTATCCTTCTTGGATATCTATCACTTTGGGTTCATGTGTTGCTTTTCATAAGCTCAAACAAATATAAGTGAAGATCATGAGCATAACATATTTTCTTTCTCTGAAAATAATTTAAGTGAAGCAAGAGAGAATTTCTTCAAAATTTTACTAACTCTCAAATAAATCTAAGTGAAACAAGAGAGCATTTCTTCAAAAATACTAAGCACACCGTGCTCAAAAAGATATAAGTGAAGCACTAGAGCAAGTCCATTGCTCATAAAAATTTAAGTGAAGCATAGAGAGCAATTCTAACAAGTCAGGGCATAATTTTGGCTCTCTCAAATAGGTGTGGCCAGCAAGGTTTGATGACTTAAAACACAAAATAAAACAAGCAAAGACACATATCATACAAGGCACTCCAAGTAAAACACATATCATGTGACGAATAAAAATATAGTCTCGAGTAAAATACCGATGGTCGTTAGAAGAAAGAGGGGATGCCACTCGGGGGCATCCCCAAGCTTAATTGGTTGCTCATTATTGGATAATAGCTTGGGATGCCAGGGCATCCCCAAGCTTAGGCTCTTCTATCCTTATTTCATCCATCGTAAGATAGCCCAAAACTTGAAAACTTCAATCACACAAAACTCAACAAAACTCTTGTGAGATCCGTTAGTAAAAGAAAGCAAACCACTACTATAAGAGCTGTGTCAAACCAATTAGTATTTTGTTTTGATATTATATCTACTGTATTCCAACTTTTCCATGGCAAAAACTCATCAAAGAAAACCATAGAGCCATCAAAATAAGAACAAAACACAAAGAAAACAAAATCTGTCAAAACAGAACAGTCTGTAATAATCTGGGACTTTCGAATAGTTATGTAACTAAAAAAATCCTACCAAATTAGGAATACCAGCATAATTTGTATATTAATATTTTTCAAAAATAATCAGGGCAAAAGCTATTTTTGGTGATTTATGATAATTATTTTCGTGAGTGCAAAGTTTCTGTCTTTTTCAGCAAGATCAAACAACTATCACTCTAGATGATCCTAAAGGCTTTACTTGGCAAAAACACTAATTAAAACATAAAAAACACAATAATAACAGTAGCATAATTGTTCTAACACTCAAGAATAGAAATGAAAAATCAAAAATAAATTTTATTCATTGGGTTGCCTCCCAACAAGCGCTATAGTTTTACGCCCTTAGCTAGGCATAAAACAAGGATCTAAGTTTTATCATTTTTGGTGCTAGATCCATAAGATGTCCTCATGATTGATTCATATGGTGGCTTAATTCTTGTTCTAGGAAATTGTTCCATACCCTTCCTCAAAGGAAATTGGAACTTAATATTGCCTTCTTTCATATCAATCACGACACCGATAGTGCGTAAAAACGGTCTACCAAGAATAATTGGACAAGATGGATTGCAATCAATATCAAGAACAATAAAATCTATGGGCACATAATTTCTATTTGCAAGAATAATAACATCATTAATTCTTCCCATAGGCTTTTTAATAGTAGAATCCGCTAAGTGCAAATTTAAAGAGCATTCTTCAATATCGGTAAGACCAAGCACATCGCATAAAGATTTCGGAATTGTAGAAACACTAACACCCAAGTCACATAAAGCAAAACACTCATAATTTTTAATCTTGACTTTGATAGTAGGCTCCCATTCATCATGCAATTTTCTAGGAATTGAAACTTCTAATTCCAATTTTCTTCAAAAGCTTTCATCATAGCATCACCAATATGTTTAGTAAAAGCTTTATTTTGTCACAAGCATGGGGTGAATTTATCATGGATTGCAACAAAGAAATACAATCAATCAAAGAGCAACTATCATAATTAAAGTCTTTGTAATCCAAAATAGTGGGCACATCACTATAGTTTTGACCTCTTCAAACCCACTTTTATCAATTTTCTCAACAAGATTTTCACCCTCCGAAAGATTGGGACGCCTTCTACCTAAAGTTGGCTCCTCTCCAGTCCCTTTTTCATCAATTTTAATTTTACTAAACAAGGAATCAATAGAAGAAACACCAATCATTTTAAGATCTTCATCACTTTTGCGAAAGAAATCACTAGAAAACGCTTTTTCTAAAAATTCTCTTTTAGCTCTAAGCATAGCGGTTCTTTTCTTACTTTCATCCATAGAAACATAAAGAGCTTTAATTGATTCATCTACTTTAGGCAAAAAAATCATATTGAGATTTTCCACATCATGAGCAGTTCTATCAACACTTCTAGACAAATCATCAATCTTATTCAACTTTTCTTCTATGGAAGTGTTGAAAACCTTTTGTGTGTTGATAAATTCTTTAATATTGCTCTCAAGATCAGAAGTATTCCTGTTATTATTGTAAGATTGATTTTCATAGGAATTACCATAATTATTAGAGGAATTACTAGGAAAAGGCCTAGGATTAAAATTACCTCTATAAGCATTGTTGTTGAAATTATTGCGAGAAATAAAATTCACATCTATGGAATCACTACTTTGATCAATCAAAGTAGACAAAGGCATATCATTAAACTTAATAGGAGCACTTTTACTAGCAACCAATTTCATAAGAGCATCAACTTTTTCACTCAAAGAAGAAATTTCTTCAACCGAATTAACTTTTTTACTAGTAGGCGCCCTTTCGGTATGCCATTGTGAATAATTTGCCATGATATTATCAAGAAATTTGGTGGCTTCACCCAAGGTAATTTCCATAGAAGTACCACCAGTGGTTGAATCTAAAAGATTACGAGAAACAAAATTCAACCCTGCATAAAAAAATTGTACGATCATCCAAAGATTTAGCCCATGAGTTGGGCAATTATTTAGCATCATTTTCATCCTTTCCCTATATTGTGCAACATGCTCATGTTCAAGTTGCTTGAAATTCATGATCTGGGTTCTAAGGGAAATAATTTTTGCAGGAGGAAAATACTTAGTGATAAAAGCATCTTTGCACTTATTCCAAGAATTGATACTATTGTGAGGCAAAGAAGAGAACCAATTTTTTGCAGAATCAAGCAAAGAAAACGGAAATAATTTCATCTTGACCACATCATTGTCCACATATTTTTTATTTTGCATATCGCATAATTCCACGAAGGTATTAAGATGGGACGCGACATCCTCATTAGGAGTACCAGAAAATTGGTCTTTCATAACAAGATTCAGCAAAGCAGTATTAATATCACAAGTCTCTGCACTAGTGGCGGGAGGAGCAAGTGGAGTGCCAATAAAATCATTGTTGTTGGTATTTGAGAAGTCACATAGTTTGGTGTTCTCTTGAGTCATGATGACCACACAACAAGATTGCATTCAAAACCAGATACGGCAAGAAAACGACAAACGGAAAAAGAGAGGTGAATAAAACGGCATATTTTTGTGAAGTGGGGGAGAGGAAAATGAGAGGCAAATATTGTAAATTGCAACGAGATGAGATTTGTGATTGGGAACTTGGTTATGTTGAAGACCCTCCCCGGAAGCGGCGCCAGAAATTCCTTTTGATGTTGCTTGAAACTACGTCGGTATTTCCCCAAAGAGGAAGGGATGAGGCAGCACAACGGTGGTAGGTATTTCCCTCAAATATGAAACCAAGGTTATCGAACCAGTAGGAGAACCAAGCAACACAACGAAAACAGCCCCTGCACACAAAGAACAACACCTTGCAACCCGACGTGTTAAAGGGGTTGTCAATCCCTTTCGGGGTACGGCGCCTCAAGATAGGCAAAGGACGTGAGGTAAATTTGTAAATGGGATAAATAGTTAGCAGAACAAATAAATTGAAGCAAGGTATTTTTGTTTTTTTGGTTTAATAGATCTGAAAATAAACGCAAGGAAAAAGTAGGTCGCAAGGCAAATATATGAGAAAGAAGACCCGGGGGACGTAGGTTTCACTAGTGGCTTCTCTCGAGAAAAATAGCAAACGGTGCGTGAGGGAGTCCTGGATTAGGGGGTATCCGGACAGCCGGACTGTGTACAACGTCCGGACTATTGAAGCGTGGAGATACAAGACTCAAGACTTCAGCCCGTGTCCGGATGGGACTTTCCTTGGCGTTGAAGGCAAGCTTGGCGATCCGAATATTATATTTCCTTCCTTGTAACTGACTCCATGTAAACCCTAGCCCTCTCCGGTGTCTATATAAATCGGAGAGGTTGGTCCTTAGAAGGCCGATCACAATTACATTCATACCATCATAGGCTAGCTCCTAGGGTTTAGCCTCTACAATCTCATGGTAGATCTACTCTTGTACTACCCATATATTCATCAATATTAATCAAGAAGGAAGTAGGGTTTTACCTCCATCGAGAGGGCCCGAACGTGGGTAAACATCTGTGTGCCTTACTTCTTGTTACCATCAGCCTCGACGCACAGATCGGGACACCCTACCCGAGATCCGCCGGTTTTGACACCGACATTGGTGCTTTCATTGAGAGTTCCTCTGTGACGTCGCCGTCAGGCTCGATGGCTCCTTCAATCGTCATTAACGATGCTGTCCAGGGTGAGACTTTCCCCCTCGGACAGATCTTCGTGTTAGGCGGCTTCGCATTGCGGGCCAATTCGCTTGGCCACTTGGAGCAGATCGATAGCTATGCCCCCGGCCATCAAATAAGGTTCGGAAACCTAAACTACATGGCGGATATCCACGGAGGCTTGATCTTCGACGGATTCAGGCCAGCGCCAGAAACGCCGAACAGTTGCGATGGGCATGGCTTAGACCTGCTGTAAGACGTCGCTCGAGATATAATCCCGGCAGAAGCCTCGGATATAAATCCGGGACAGGTTGCTTCGCCTAAGGACGGAGGGCTGGACCCCGCCCCGCAGGCCGTACCTTCATCGGAAATGGAGCCGAACACAGGTTTCACCTCTGAGGGAACCTGTGACTCTGGACCCCCGGATTCATATTCGGACGCAGGTTCCAGTCCGCGCGCTTGCGAGCCCGCCAATCCTGGTTGGGCTCCGGTGATGGAGTTCACCGCGGCGGACGTTTTTCAGCACTCGCCCTTTGGCGACATGCTGGACTTATTAAAGTCTCTCTCCTTGTCAGGAGACTCCGGGCCGAACTATGTCCGGCTCGAGTGGGAAGCAGACAACGACGGAATTCGTTGCCCACCCACCACCCACTTCATTGCCACGATCGATGATCTAACCGACGTGCTTGACTTTGACTCCGAAGACATCGACGGTATGGACGACGATGTAGGAGAATCACAGGAGCCACCGCTCACCAGGCGGTGGATGGCCACCTCCTCATATGATATATATATATGGTGGACACTCCGAAGGAAACTAATGGCGACGAGGCAACGGAGGACAACCCCTCGGGAAGAAAATCAAAGAATGGCCATCATCGGCGCCGCTCCAAGCCCCGCCATAGCAACACCGGCCCCAGAGGCGAAAATAATACGGATGGCACCGAAGAAGAATATGACCCTGATCAGCCCGCCTTTGAGCAGGCCGAACAGGAAGACGAGCAGGTCATCCCAGAAGAACAGGCGACAGACGCATACCCGGAGGAGGACAACTACATGCCCCCCTCCAAAGACGAGATCAGCCTCGACGACGACGAGTTCGGCATACCCGAGGATCCCGTGGAGCAGGAGCGCTTCAAGCGTAGGCTTATAGCCACTGCAAGGAGCCTGAAGAAGAAGCAGCAGCAACTACAAGCTGATCAAGACCTGCTCACAGATGATGGACTGAAGTCCTGGCAGCCGAGGAATATGGACTCGAATGCCAAATGGCTGACCGACCACCCCGTGGCCGGGACAAAATGGGATACCAGCCCGGATACCAGCCCGCACCCCCACGTCGATACACTACGGCTCAGGGCAACATGCACAACCTGCAGATATTCTGGACAATAAAGCAGGACAGACAAGATCGATCTACGGATCGAGGGGGCGTGCCCCAGCGCGTGACGACGACCGTCACGCCGGATACATCATCAACAAATCCGTTCGGGCCGAACATAGCAACCCAAACCAATCCGACCTGCGTAGCCACATAGCCCGGCACAGAGGCGCCGCACACCCCCTCTGCTTCACGGACGAAGTAATGGATCATGAATTCCCAGAAGGGTTCAAACCCGTAAACATCGAATCATACGATGGCACAACAGACCCCGCAGTATGGATCGAAGATTTGCTTCTCCACATTCACATGGCCCGCGGAGATGATCTACACGCCATCAAGTATCTCCCCCTTAAGCTCAAAGGACCAGCCCAGCACTGGTTAAACAGCCTGCCAGCAAATTCCATTGGCAGTTGGGAAAACCTAGAAGATGCATTCCTTGAAAACTTCCAGGGCACATATGTGCGACCAGCAGACGCTGATGACCTGAGCCACATTACTCAACAATCCGGAGAGTCAGCCCGGAAATTCTAGACTCGGTTCCTTACTAAAAAGAACCAAATAGTCGACTGTCTGGACGCCGAAGCCCTGGCGGCTTTTAAGCATAATATCCGTGACGAGTGGCTCGATGACACCTCGGCCAGGAAAAACCCAAGTCTATGGCAGCTCTCACAACCCTAATGATCCGTTTTTGTGCGGGTGAGGATAGCTGGTTGGCTCGTAGCGGCACCACGCCACATTCCGGCACTTCGGACGGTCGCGATGCTAATGGCAAGCCACGGCGCAACAGACATAAGAGACGGCAACAGCACGGAAGACACGACAGTCAACACTGGATTGAGCGGACCTAAATCCGGACAGCGGAAAAAGGCGTTCACAAGAAATAATCAGGGACCGTCCAGTCTGGACCGCATACTAGAGCGCTCCTGCCAAATTCATGGCACACCAGACAAACCAGCCATCCACACCAATAGAGACTGCTGGGTGTTCAAATAGGCCGGCAAGATAAATGCCGAAAACAAGGACAAGGGGCTGCACAGCGACGATGACGATGAGCCCCGGCATCCGAATACGGGGGGGGGGGGGGGGGGAAGGGACAGAAGAAATCCCCCCCCATGTGAAAACGGCCAATATGATCTACGCCACCCACATCCCGAAGCGGGGACGGAAGCGGGCACTACGGGACGTCTATGCGATGGAGCCAGTCGCCCCCAAGTTCAACCCATGGTCAGCTTGTCCGACCACCTTTGACCGTAGGGATCACCCTACCAGCATCCGTCACGGTGGCTCAGCCGCATTGGTCTTAGACCCAATCATCGACGGATTCCACCTCACGCGTGTCCATATGGACGGCGGCAACAGCCTGAACCTGCTTTATCAGGACACAATGCGCAAGATGGGCATTGATCCTTCAAGGATCAAGCCCACCAAAACCACCTTTAAAGGTGTTATTCCTAGAGTAGAGGCCCGCTGCACGGGTTCTATAACACTGGAAGTGGTCTTCGGATCCCCAGACAACTTCCGGAGCAAAGAGCTGATCTTCGACATCGTCCCTTTCCGCAGTGGCTACCACGCACTGCTCGGGCGAACCGCATTCGCAAGATTCAATGCGGTGCCGCACTACGCATATCTCAAGCTCAAGATGCCGGGACCACGCGGGGTCATCACTGTCAACGGAAATATGGACCACTCCCTTCGAACAGAAGAGCATACGGCAGCCCTCGCGGCAGAAGTACAATGCGGCCTCCTCCGACAAACCAATCCGGCGACAACTTCGAGCACTGTCAAACGAGTCCGGAGCACCCCACAACAGGATCAACACGAATGTCAAGATTGTGATTAGCAGTCCGGCCTCCACTCAAGCCCCTCCAAAGCAGCATCCGTGCCACGCGTACACAATTACGCACTCAAGATACCTTGGGCATAGGCGGAGGCGCATCAATGACTCAGTCAATAATGCGAGTAACCACTAAATACCTTCATACTCTTCCCATTTTTACCTTTCAGGACACCACGTTAGTTCCTCAGAAGAGCCGAATCGCCGGATTCATATGGAAGAGACACCCAAGGAGGCAACAGACGTTGTGCGCAGAAGGAAATACCCAGGTGGAATCTATTTTCGATCATTATACATGCTTCATCTATCTGCACACGGCTTGCCCCTGGATAGGACATGTCAAATAGTCCTATTTTTATCTCTGCCTAATGCATCCATTGTAAAACATACGTTTGAACGTATTTTTCGTCAAATGGAGATTATATATAGCGTCAGCTTATTATCCTTATTTGAGTATTTTTCTCTTATCAATGTTTATTTGGTATTGCATCCGTACACCTTGGTACGGCCAGTTTGCCAGGGGCTTCTTATGACGCCCCGTAATATGGCAACTAAAAGTCCGAACACTTTCAATAGTGCGACACCCCGAACTTATAGCACTATATGCATCAGCTCCGAATCATGTCTTGGGTCTACAGTTGGGATAGCCCGGCTCCCTTGTTTTGGTGCCTTACGTTCCGTTATATCGGCTAAGGTAGCGCAGGGAGAACTACTGCGATTGTGTCCCGGTTCTTCCGGACAAGCACCTCAGTAGAGAAAGCCGAAAATTGACCGACATGATGCGGCGAGAGCTGGTCGCTGTTCGAGAGGTACTGAAATCCTTAAAGATCTTCCGCTTTAGGCGATAAATCGGCTTTGTCCGACCAAGGTGTATATAGCGCCCCAATTCGTCCTTCCGGATTCTAGGGGCTTCGCCGACATTTAAAATTGTAGACTTCTATGGCTAAGTGAAAGTTATAAAGCCGCATAGTCCGATTGCCTGGTTCGCTGCGCTGGACACCTCCTTAAGGGACCAAACATTTGGATAAAGAGTGTCCGGTTTTGCCACGAACACCACAGTGCTAGTCACGCGGGGGCGGAAGCCGACAACTGGCCTACTTTCAGGATTTTATAAACAGCCACACATAAGGTAATATTTTAAATAACAAAAGCGCTACATAGCGCAAGTAACTTCGTCCTTAAAATACAAACATGACAGAAATGAATTCATTCAAAAATGGTGTCCTTGGCACATTCGTCAGCCACGAGATGAGCACCCTTCATAACGCCATCATAGTACAGCTCGGGGTGGCGATGCGCCTTGCCCTCCGGCGGTCCGTCCTTGACTAGCTTCTCCGCATCCATCTTGCCTTAATGCACTTTAACACGGGCAAGGGCCCGGCGGGCACCCTCGATGCACACAGATCACTTGATCACCTCAAGCCGCGGGCATGCATCCACCATCCGCTTGATCAGGCCGAAGTAGCTACTGGGCACGATCTCACCAGGCCACATCCGGACTATGAACCCTTTCATAGCCAGTTCGGCCGCCCTGTGGAGTTCGACCAACTTCTTCAGTTGGTCACTCAGAGGCATTGGGTGTTCGGCCCCAGCATACTGGGACCAGAACAGCTTCTCTGTTGAGTTCCCCTCCTGCGCACGGTAGAACTCCGCATCATCTGATACGCTGCATGGTAGATCTGCGAATGCCCGTGGAGAGCTCGGAATTCAAGTAAGTAATAGAAACGCCTCCTCCACATGTTTGCTTTGCATAAAGAACTTCTTACCCGCTGCTATCTTCTTGGCCTCCTGGATCTCCTACTGTGCTTTCTCGGCTTCGGCCTTGGCGTCTTTTAAGCTCATAAGGGCCTTCACAAGCTCGACCTCTTTGGCCTTCAGATCATGCTCCACGGACTCACACTTCTTGCCAAGGTCCTGGAGCTCCTGCTGTACCTCACCTACCCTAGCACTTTGCTTTTCACGCTCCTTACATTCTGAGGCCGCCTTGTCTTCGGCCTCAGACAGCGCCTTCTTCAGGGCCGCCACTTCGGCGGGGGCCCCTGCTACACGGTCAATACACTTAGTTGTTAGACCCACCAATTCTGCCTATCCTTAAATACATAAGAACGGGAATTACTTACCCTTGTTCTCTTCGAGCTGCCTCTTCATGAGGTCGAGATCTCCCTGCGCCTGCTCCAGGTCCCGCTTCAGATCGGCAACCTCGACAGTACGGGCAGTAGCAGCAAGCAGCACAACCTGCTTATTCAAAATAACACTTATGATTAGACTCCTACGGATTTTAATTGACCCTCTGCTCGGCTTTTTTTCCGAACACCAAACAGAGTATCAGGGGCTACTACCTATCGGGTGGTAATTTTGCACATATTTATTACTTACCTTGAAGCCTGTTAGGAGGCTAGTGCAAGCTTCGGTTAGTCCGCTCTTGGCGGACGAAACCTTCTGAATCACCGTACTCATAAGAGTACGGTGCCCTTCGTCCAGGGAAGCGCCACGAAGCGCTTCCAGCAGACCATCCGGCGCTTCATGCGCAACGGAAGTCCGCGACATAGACGGCTCGCCCTCCTTAGCGAGGGGTCGCCTGCCTGAGTCCGGAACCATCGAAGGTTCCGGAATTGTGTTCGGCTCAGAGCCCGGCTGGCCGTAGCTCTCGCCGACACGATCCGCGGGGATCTTGAACCCCGCGTGTCCGACGTCTGGGACCCCGCCTCGGGGCGTCTCCAGAGTCACCTCCCCCCACTCTGGGAGCCTTTGGGACAACACCCCCATGTCGTCCGCGGGTTGAGAAGTAGTGGTTGTTGGAAGTGAATTCATCTCCGAATTGCTTAGGGACCCGGAGGAGGATACCTCGGGGTGATCCCTGGCCGGACTGCACATATGTTCGGCATTATAAATACAAAAATTGTGAAGTGAAGTCATGATAGAATGCAAACACTTACGATCGCGCTAGGGGCTTTCCCCTGGGCAGCCACCCCTCCTCGCTGAGAGCGGCCGTGGCGGAGTAGTCTGGAAGGGGCCCCTTCCCCTTCTTGGACGCCCCAGCCTCCCCTCCTGGGGAGGCTTTTCTCTTCTTCTCCCCCCCGGTGGGGGAAGGTAGGATCTCTTCCTGATTCCCCCCGCCTCCGCGGGAGGAATCTGACTGGTCGTCATCAGACGACAGGGGAATGACTGCCCTGCGCCGAGGACCTTTTTCGGCCCCCGGGTCCGCTTCCCCGGCCCCTCATCCTTTCCGGAGGGGGTGTCTTCTTCTTCTTCCTCCTCCCCTTCGTGGGAGGAGTCCGCCTCGTCGTCTTCGGACGAGGCTTCCGGCACAACCTTACGCCGGAGACCCTTTTGGATCCCCGGGGCCTTCTTCTCCGACACCTTATATGGCGCCGGGACCAGCATCTCCGTCAGGAGAACATCTGCTAGGTCTTCTGGCAGCGGAGCCGGGCAGTAAACCCGCTCCACTGTCTCCACGTAATCCTGAAGTAAATATGCACAACTACTTAAGGCACTCCCATGAATGTATTGGGAAGAACTGGGTCCAATGTTGGTCTAAGAACTCACCGGCCTAGGAGCCCGTGCAGCGTGAAACCCGCGGTCCTCGGACGTCGGAGGAGGCACTTCGGAGGCCTTGAACAGCTCCTTCCATGCGCCTGTGTGTGTCATGTCTAGAGCCTATGGAGCGTCCGGTGCTCGGTGGGGACAAACTCCCACGGATTGACTGCCCGCCTCTGGCAGGGCAAGATTCGGCGAACGAGCATGACCTGGATCACGTTGACAAGCTTGATGTTCTTGTCCTTCATGCTTTTGACGCATGTTTGGAGTTCGGCCAGCTCCGCGGAATCGCCCCAGGACAGGCCCTTCCGCTCCCAGGAGGTGAGCCGCATGGGGGCTCCGGATCGGAACTCGAGGGGCCGTCGCCCAGTTGGCGCCGCGCGACTCGGTGATGTAGAACCACCCCGATTGCCATCCTTTTACGGTCTCCGCAAAGGAGCCGTCGAGCCATGTGACGTTGGGTATTCGGCCCACCATGGCCCCTCCACACGCCACCTGTTGGCCTCTTACCACCTTCGGCTTCACGCAGAAAGTTTGTAGCCATAGGCCGAAGTGAGGCTGGATGCGGAGGAAGGCCTCGCACACGATGATGAATGCCGAGATGTTGAGGGTGAAAGTCGGGGCTAGATCGTGGAAATCTAGCTCGTAGTAGAACATAAGCCCGCGGACGAAGGGATGGAGTGGGAATCCCAGTCCACGGACGAAGTGGACGACGAATACGACCCTCTCGTGGGGTCCTGGGGTCGGAATGACCTCCCGGCATCTGGTAGACGGTGCACTATGTCCGCGGCCAAGTATCCGGCCGCCCGAAGATTGGTGATGTGCTTCTCCTTGACGGTGTAAGCCACCCACTTGCCTCCTGCTCCGGACATGTTTAGCCATGCGGGGAAGACTTGGGCTTGGGCGCTGGAGCTCGAGGGGGCAAGAGTGGGCAAAGGAGGAAGAAGGTGTGGGTGAAAATGGGGGAATCTTATCCCTTTATAGAGGCGCCGGAAGCGATGCGCCTCCCTAGTTGCCCGTTGGGAATCGCTTGTTTCCCAAGCGCCATGGTTAATGGCACAGTTAGATTACCCATGCCCATATTGATGAGAATCCCATAATAAGGGGACACGATCTCTGCTTTGACAAGATGCGTCACAGAAACCGCCTCGTGATATGTGTTGTAGCTGGTGGGGAAACGGTTCGAATAGTGATCCGACCGTAATAACATGTCACGTCATCAGAAAAAGTTGTCAGCAGATTGCATTTGTGAAATATCATTCTCTCTACGGCGGTATATGAAGATCATCTTGTGGATCCGGACACGGTCTACGTGTTCGATAACCATTTTGGAGTATTCGGAGGAGGAACCCGCCTTGCAATGCCGAAGACAATACTACGCACCGGACTCATCGTCATTGAAGCCTGGTTCAGGGGCTACTGAGGGAGTCCTGGATTAGGGGGTATCCGGACAGCCAGACTGTGTACAACGTCCGTACTATTGAAGCGTGGAGATACAAGACTCAAGACTTCGGCCCGTGTCCGGATGGGACTTTCCTTGGCGTGGAAGGCAAGCTTGGTGATCCGGATATTATATTTCCTTCCTTGTAAGCGACTCCATGTAAACCCTAGCCCTCTCCGGTGTCTATATAAAACGGAGAGGTTGGTCCTTAGAAGGCCGATCACAATTACATTCATACCATCATAGGCTAGCTCCTAGGGTTTAGCCTCTACGATGTCATGGTAGATCTACTCTTGTACTACCCATATCATCAATATTAATCAAGCATGAAGTATGGTTTTACCTCCATCGAGAGGGCCCAAACCTGGGTAAACATCTGTGTCCCTTACTTCTTGTTACCATCAGCCTTGACGCACAGATCGGGACCCCCTACCCGAGATCCGCCGGTTTTGACACCGACAGTGGGGGAACAAATTACTGTTGGGCAATTGACAGAACTTCAAATAATCACGACAATATCCAGGCAATGATCATTGCATAGGCATCACGTCCAAGATTAGTAGACCGACTCCTGCCTGCATCTAGTGTATTAAGTTCATGGAAAACTGAGTAATGCAATAAGAACGATGACATGATGTAGACAAAATCCATTTATCTATTGCGGCAAATATGGATCCCGTCTTTTTATCCTTAGTAGCAATGATACATACGTGTCGGTTCCCTTTCTGTCACTGGGATCAAGCACCGTAAGATCGAACCCACTACCTGGCACCTGTTCCCATTGAAAGATAAATAGATCAAGTTGGACAAACAAAACCCAAATATCGGAGAAGAAATACGAGGCTATAAGAGATCACACATATAAGAGATCAAAGAAATCAAATAACTTTCATGGATATAAAAAGATATAACTGATCATAAACTTGAAGTTCATCAGATCCCAACAAACACACCACAAAAAGGACTTACATCATATGGATCTCCAAGAGATCATTGTATTGATAATCAAGAGAGAGAGAGAGAGAGAGAGAGAGAGAGGAAGCCATCTAGCTACTAACTACGGACCCAAAGGTCTACAAAGAACTACTCACGCATCATCGGAGAGGCACCAATGGAAGTGGTGAACCCCTCCGTGATGGTGTCTAGATTGGATCTCGTGGTTCTGGACTCTGCGGCGGCTGGATGAAAATTCCGTCAACTCCCCTAGGGTTTATGGAATATTGCGGTATTTATAGAGCAAAGAGTCGGTCCAGGGGGCACCCAAGGTGGGCACAACCCACCAGGGCGTGCCTGGGCCTCCTAGCATGCCCTGGTGGGTTGTCCCCTCCTCGGGACTCCCCCTAGGTGCAACCAGGGCCCGTTGTGTTCCTTCTGGCCCATAAAAAATCATTTAAATTGGAATGGCATTTGGACCTCATCTGATATTGATTTCCTGTGATGTAAAAAACATGCAGAAAACAACAACTGGCACTTGGCACTATATCAATAGGTTAGCACCAAAAAATGATATAAAATAACTATATAATGATTATAAAACATCCAAGATTGATAATAAAATAGCATGGAATAATAAAAAATTATAGATACGTTGGAGGCGTATCAACAGGCTCCTTGGGCTTCAACCCGAGCCTCCTTCGCACTTTGGAGCGCCTTTGCAAGTTCGGAGTCTCGATCCGACACCTTGCGCTCCAAGGACTCACATTTTCTTATAGCATCTGTGAGCTCTTGTTGGACTTCATCCAACCTCGCTTCATGTTTCCGGCAGGCGGCTCGATCCTTGTCTGCCTCCTTCTTAGCCTCGGTCAGCGCGCTCTTGAGGGTCTCAACCTCAGACGCGTCAACTACGGGCGTAATCATAAAGCTCATTTGGATAACAAATCGGAACTCATATCATTTCAGATATGCTTCGGTATCACATACCTTGTTTTTCCTCCAACTCCCGCTTTAGTTCGGACACTTCGGCAGCATGCGAGGTTGCTGCTAGCATCGAAGCCTGTTCATCCAAAGAGACATATATGTTAGCTCCTGTGAAGCATTATTCGATCCTCTGTTCGGCCTTTCTTCGTGAACGCCAAACAGAGTCTTAGGAGCTACTGTCTATACACAGGCATTCCTTTTGCAAACAGCCAAAAATATATTACGTCACATACCTCAAAGCCTGTTAAAAGGCTAGTATAGGCTTGGTTCAATCTGTTTTTTAGCGAACCGAACCTTTTCAACCACTGTACCTATAAGGGTATGGTGTTCCTCCACAATTGAAGCACTCTGAAGCGCTTCCTCCAGAGTGTCCGGTGCCTCCGTATTGATAGAGAATTCCGGTGGAGAGGGCGCGCACCCTTCTTTCGAAGGAGGCTGCTTGCCCGATTCCAGAGCCGTATGGATCTCCGGAATAATATTTGGTTGGGGGACGAATTGAGCTTGGCCCCTGAGGGAGTCCTGGACTAGGGGGTGTCCGGACAGCCGGACTGTCATCGTCCGCTGGACTCCAAGACTACGAAGATACAAGATTGAAGACTCCGTCCCGTGTCCGGATGGGACTTTCCTTGGCGTGGAAGGCAAGCTTGGCGATACGGATATGTAGATCTCCTACCATTGTAACCGACTCTATGTAACCCTAGCCTCCTCCGGTGTCTATATAAACCGGAGGGCTTTAGTCCATAGGACACAACATACATTACAACAATCATACCATAGGCTAGCTTCTAGGGTTTAGCCTCCTTGATCTCGTGGTAGATCCACTCTTGTACTACCCATATCATCAATATTAATCAAGCAGGACGTAGGGTTTTACCTCCATCGAGAGGGCCCGAACCTGGGTAAAACATCGTGTCCCTCGTCTCCTGTTACCATCCGCCTAGATGCACAGTTCGGGACCCCCTACCCGAGATCCGCCGGTTTTGACACCGACATTGGTGCTTTCATTGAGAGTTCCTCTGTGTCGTCACCGATAGGCTTGATGGCATCTTCAACCAACAACGCTGTCCAGGGTGAGACTTTTCTCCCCGGACAGATCTTCGTATTCGGCAGCTTCGCACTGCGGGCTAATTCGCTTGGCCATCTGGAGCAGATCGAAAGCTACGCCCCTGGCCGTCAGGTCAGATTCGGAAGCCTAAACTTCACGGCCAATGTCCGCGGAGACTTGATCTTCGACGGACTCGAGCCACAGCCGGGCGCGCCGCACTGTGACGATGGGCATGATCTAGCTCTGCCGCCGAACAGTGCCTTGGCGGACCCACATGAATCCGCTTCGGCCATCAGTCCGGAGCCGATCGCCCAGATCGAGAATCGGTGGATAGACGCTGCCTCAGGGGCTTCAACTTCCTCGGCGATGGAGCCGAACATCAATCTTGTCCCCCACAAAACTTGTGATTCCGAGGTGCCGGATTCCTTGCCGGACTCCGAACCTCCCGCACCCCTACCAATCGATTCGGATTGGGCGCCGGTTATGGAATTCACTGCCGCGGACATCTTCCAATACTCGCCTTTTGGCGATATCCTGAATTCACTAAAGCATCTCTCGTTATCAGGAGAGCCCTGGCCGGACTATGGCCAGGATGGTTGGGATACGGACAACGAAGAAATTCAGAGCCCACCCACCACCCACTTTGTAGCCACTGTCGACGATCTAACCGACATGCTAGACTACGACTCCGACGACATCGACGCTATGGACGACGATGCCGGAGACGAACAGGAACCAGCGCCTACAGGGCACCGGAAGACCACCTCGTCATATGACATATACATGGTGGATACCCCAAAAGATGGGGACGGCGAAGAAACAGCGGAGGCAGGCTCTTTGAAGAAGCAGCCCAAACGCCGGCGTCAGCGGCGCCGCTCTAAATCCCGCCACAACAAGAATGGAGATTCCGGCACAGGAGATAATAATACCCCAGAGAGTGCCGAAGACAATCCCCTCCAGCAAGACTCAGCGCAGGAGGATGCAGAAGCAAGCCCTCACGAGAGGGCGGCAGACGAAGAGGTTGCGGATCATAACTATATGCCTCCCTCCGAAGACGAAGCAAGCCTCAACGATGACGAATTCGTCGTACCTGAGGATCCCGTCGAACAAGAGCGTTTCAAGCGCAGGCTTATCGCCACAGCAAATAGCCTGAAGAAAAAGCAGCAACAGCTTCAAGCTGATCAGGACCTGCTGGCCGATCGATGGACCGAGGTCCTCGCGGCCGAAGAGTATAAACTCGAACGCCCCTCCAAAAGCTACGCAAGATGCAAGCTGCTCCCCCGATTAGAGGAGGAAGCATACATACCTCCATCACCAGCGCACGATATGGCTGACCGACCACCCCGTGGTCGTGACAGAGAGGCATCCAGGCCCCCAGCCAAGACCGTACCCCGGCATCGCTCCAAAAGTACGAAGCCAAGAGGGAACGCGCCGGACTTGCGAGATATATTGGAGGACAAAGCAAAGCAATCCAGATCCATCTACGGATCACGTGGGCGCCCCACGACCCATGACGAATACCGTCGCGCCGGATACAATAACCCCGGCCGGGCCGAGCACAGCAGACAGCGCTCTCTCGAGCTGCGTCGCGATATTGCTCAATACAGAGGCGCCGCACACCCACTATGCTTCACTGACGAAGTAATGGATCATCAAATCCCTAAAGGGTTTAAACCCGTAAACATTGAATCCTACGATGGCACAACAGACCCCGCGTTTTCGATAGAAGATTATCTTCTCCACATCCATATGGCCCGCGGCGATGATCTCCACGCCATCAAGTATCTCCCACTCAAGCTTAAAGGACCAGCTTGGCATTGGCTTAACAGCTTGCCCGCAGAGTCAATTGGGTGTTGGGAAGACCCGGAGGCCGCATTCCTTGATAACTTCCAAGGTACGTATGTGCGACCACCAGACGCCGATGACCTAAGCCATATCATTCAGCAGCCAGACGAATCGGCCAGACAATTCTGGACACGGTTCTTGACGAAGAAAAATCAAACCGTCGATTGTCCGGATGCAGAGGCCCTTGCAGCCTTCAAACATAACATCCGGGACGAATGGCTAGCCCGGCACATGGGGCAGGAAAAGCCAAAATCCATGGCAGCCCGCACATCGTTAATGACCCACTTTTGCGCGGGAGAGGACAGCTGGCTAGCTCGCAGCAACAATCTCCGTAAAAATTCTGGCAGTCCGGATACTAAGGACAACAATGGCAGGTCACGTCGAAACAAAAGTAAACGCCACATTAATGGCGACGACAAGGAGGATACGACAGTCAACGCCGGATTCTGAGGCTCTAAACCCGGTCAACGGAAGAAGCCATTCAAAAGAACTACTCCGGGTCCGTCCAATTTGAACCGAATACTCGACCGCTTATGCCAGATACATGGCACCTCTGAAAAGCCAGCTAACCACAGTAATAGAGATTGCTGGGTGTTCAAGCAGGCCGGCAAGTTAATTGCCGAAAACAATGATAGGGGGCTAAACAGCGACGACGAGGAAGAGACCTGACCGCCGAACAATAGAGGACAGAAGGGTTTTCCCCCACAAGTGCGGACGGTGAATATGATATACGCGACCCATATACCCAAGAGGGAGAGGAAACGTGCACTAAGGGACGTCTATGCGATGGAGCCAGTCGCCCCGAAGTTCAATCCATGGTCCTCTTGTCCGATCACTTTCGATCGAAGAGACCATCCGACCAGCATACGCCATGGCGGATTCGCCGCATTGGTTTTAGACCCAATTGTCGATGGATTTCACCTCACGAGAGTCCTGATGGATGGCGGCAGTAGCCTGAACCTGCTTTATCAGGATACAGTGCGCAAAATGGGCATAGTCCCCTCAAGGATTAAACCTACAAAGACAACCTTTAAAGTTGTCATACCAGGAGTGGAAGCCAACTGTACAGGCTCAGTCACACTGGAAGTGGTCTTCGGATCCCCGGATAATTTCCGAAGCGAAGAGTTGATCTTCGACATAGTCCCGTTTCGCAGCGGCTATCACGCTCTGCTCGGACGAACCGCGTTTGCAAAATTCAACGTGGTGCCGCATTATGCATACCTAAAGCTCAAGATGCCAGTGTCACATCCCTAGTCCTGACAATGCCTAGTGCATGCATTAGAGTGTTGCATCATGTTTAAATTTCATTTAAACCTGAAATGGGGATTGTTCAAACCCTAGCATCAAAATGGAATTCAAATAGGTTCAACCTAAAAAAATATTATCAGTGATTCCAAATGGCTTTCAAAAATGTTCATCATGTCTGGAAAATGCTTGAAACCATAACCAGAGGTGTTGCACATTTTTCCATGTCATATTTGGTCATTGAATTAAATCATATGTACTTTGCATTTGGGCATTTAAATGTTATTAAATATTTTAAATGCTCAAATAATCATAAACTAAAATGTTTACTGTGGTATATATCCTAAACAGTAGCCATTATTAGTTTCATGATTTTTGGATCTATTTCAATATTTTAAATAAAGCCCTAAAGTTACAAAAAAAATAGAAAACAAAAACAATTAGCAGAGAGAGAGAGAGAACAGCACCTGGGCCTCTTACCTGGGACCCACCAAAGCCCACCTGGCTGGCCCAGCTGGCCAGCCCAGCCCACTAGCCACCCCCCCTGTCGTCTTCCTCGCGATAGAAGGACGCGAGCGTGTGCCCGAGGCACGCGCGGCCACCTCCTACTTGCCGACGAAGCCCCTGGACGCGTGGATGACTCCCGCGTGCCGTCCCGATCCCGCTGACCGCTTCGCTCACTCTCCCCCACGGCCCTCTCTCCTCTGCTCCCTCTCTCTCGCCCGGACCGAACGCGTCCGTCGCCGCCGACGAGCATCGCCGTGGCCACAACCACTGCCTCGCCTCGTCGTTGCGCCCAGAGGCTCCGCCTCGACCCCCTCTTCCTCTCCATCGAGCCACGAGGTCCCGGACGCGCTACAACCCCGACACCACCGTCGTCTTCCCCATCGGGCTCCGACCACCACCGCCGTCGATTCGCCGCACGCAGGACGCCCCCGAGCCCGCTGAGCTTCTCTTCGACCTTGCAGTGAGCTCCTGATTCGAACCCCTCTCTTCCCCCTCGCGTTTGCGAGCTCTAGGCCATAGCTCCGTCGCGGCCGAACTCCGGCCGCCGCTGACCTTGTCGCCGCTGCCGCTACGGACGCTGCAGCTTGCGTCCGAGCGCGTCATCGTGCTCACCTTGCTCCTAGGAGCCGAACGCACCTAGTAGCACGTCCGTAGCCGCACCGTAGCCCCCTAGCCGCTCGAGGCCGAGCTCCGGTCGCCGCCTCGCTCGCCGCGGTTGCCGCTACCGGCCACCCCAGCCATAGCTGCAGCCACCGCTGGACGCGCCGCGTCGCGGCCGTTCCAACAAGACCTGCTGCACATCCTCCCGACGCCGGAGTTGGCCGGACGGGCATCGCCGCCGCGCTCCGGTTATCGCCGGAGTTAATCTGGTGACAAGGTAGATTAGTTAGTGCTAATGACCCTGCTAACTAACCCCATCTCACACTGACTACTGGGCCCCACGCCCTTAACTAACACCAGTTTAGTTTCTGTTTAGTTTTATTTAATCACAGTGGCCCCATGCATCGGCGTTGACCTCGCTGAGTTGGCCATTGACTGGCCCCACCTGTCTGTGACCTAGGCAGCACTTGGTCACTGACTTGTGGACCCCGCTGATCAGGTTTGACCTGGGCTGGCACCTTTGACCTGCTGACGTCACGATGACGTCATACTGACGCAGTAAATCCTTTTCTGGATTTATTCTTTACAGGAAATTCCAGAAAATAGTGCTAACTTCTAAAATTCATAGTAATTCAACTGTAACTCCAAATGAAACAAATTATATATGAAAAATGATCAGAAAAAATCCAATCTTTCCATCTGTACTAGTTTCATGCATGTCAGAACACTTTAACCTTGCTGTTTAGGTGAAACAAGCTAATGCACCTCTATCACTTATTATTTTGGGTGATCATTTGAATCCTTGGTTCAAATGGACCCAAACCTTTATGTCCCAAGTTGCATTAGACCTATCACACATCATATTGCCATGTCATAGCATGCATCATATTTTCGCATTGCATTGATCGTGTCTTTCTGTGTTTGCCGGTAACTGTCCCCTCTCAGTAGACGATGTTCCGATGACGAGATCTATGACACCAATGAAGAACCATGTTATCTTCAGAAGTGCCAGGCAAGCAAAACCCCCTTGTTCATTCCGATACAAACCCACTCTCTCGCTCTTGCTCTCTTTTACTGCATTAGGACAACATCGATTCAACTGTTACTTGCTGCGGTAGTTGAACCCCTTTATCCTCTGCATGACCTGTCATTCCACAGTAAATAGATGAAACCCACTAGCATGAGTAGGAGTTGTTTGAGCCCTGTTGTGCCTACTCATTCATGCTTGTTGTCATGCCTGCTACTGCTTAGAGTTGAGTCGGGTCTGATTCATCGAGGATGAATCAGAGGTGTGTGAACATGTCCTACTGTGTGTGAGCTAAGTGTGTGAACACGATTTGGTAAAGGTAGCGGTGAGAGGCCATGTAGGAGTACATGGTGGGTTGTCTCATTGCAGCCGTCCTCAGGAACTGAGTTCTGTGTTTGTGATCCATGATTCAGCTACTACCACGCATTGGGCCCGAAACCAATGGACCCTCTCGGCTTCTTAATCACCCTTGTCCTCTGTCCAGGAGTTGCAAGTAGTTTCTGGTGTTTGTAGTATGCTGGAGGCCATGCGCAGCGTTGACCATAGGGGTGGGCTGTGATGCGGTAGGCACGTGGCCGGGTAAACCGGGCGCCCGTTTGGTGTCACGGAACCCTGCTCACATCGTTTGGGGCTGTGAGCAAAACTTCGGCCGGATCTCCTCATGGATGGAACCCGAATAGGCGATAAACCTGGACTAGGGACTTGAGTGTTTAGGTAGGTCGTGGCCGACACCCTCGTTGGGCTTCCGCTTGAAGGTTGCCGAGTACATGTCGTGTAAACGGCGGTAAGTGGTGAGAGCGTGTGTGAAGAAGTACACCCCTGCAGGGTTAACATCATCTATTCGAATAGCCGTGTCCGCGGAAAAGGACTTCTGGGTTGCCTGTACAGTTCATAGACAAGTGAAAGTGGATACTTTAAAATACGCAAGATAAGCGTGAGTGCTATGGATGGCATTCTCGTAGGGAGACGGGAGCGGATCCATAGTGGTGTATTGCTATGGTGAATATGTGGACTCGTGTGCGCCACCTCAAAAGAGTTACTTGCAATAGTAGTTCAGGATAGCCACCGAGTCAAAGCTGGCTTGCTGCAGTTAAACCCCACCATCCCTTTGTTGATAATGATGCATATGTAGTTAGTTCTGATGTAAGTCTTGCTGGGTACATTTGTACTCACGTTTGCCTATTTTATGTTTTTGCAGAGAGACTTCAGTCTCGTTAGTAGTTCTGTTGGGGATATTACCACTGGGCGTAAACCGGCTTACTTGGGCCGGGTTAACGTCATAGTGGTATAAGCAGGTGAAGGCCCAAGGCCTATAGTCGGTTTAGAATCTGTATCAGTAAAACCGACCTGATGTATAGCTTGTATTGTAAGTTAGGAATAGAGAGATACCGACCGGGATACGAATATGAACCGGCTGGGACTCTATGGACCGACGGGCGTCACCCGTGTATATAAGGGGACGACCCGGCGGCGGTTCAAGGAACAACCACAACTCGGGCCTAGGCGAAGCTTGTTTGCTCCCTAGCCATCGAGACCACATCAATTCTATCACAACTAGACGTAGGCTTTTACCTTCATCGAAGGGGCCGAACTAGTATAAACCCCACGTGTCTTTGTGTCCGCTTTAACCCCTTCAAGTAAACTCGTAGCGATGGCTCCACGACTAAGTCCTTTCGCTAGGACATCTGCCGTGACAAATCCACGACAGTTGGCGCCCACCGTGGGGCTATCGCATGATGGTTTGACGATCTTGGAGGGCAAGCTCAAAGGACTCGTAGGCTATGTTGTGGGCCGGATGACCAAGAGTCGTCGGGGCAGGATCTACATCGATGATGCAGGATGGGGTCCGGAGGACGATTCAATTGAGTATGGTTACCGGGTCCCCTTTGGCAGCGTACACATCTTCATCGGCAAGATCGGTGAGCCTGGGCCTGAGCCGGACATCTACACCAACCCCGTCGAGACGGCTCAGCGTGCGAGCTTTACTCAGGTTAAACCGGCCATGAAGCGTGCCTTCGTTGGAGTCATCTATGGAGGAGGGCATGAGGACGAATCAGAGCGCGATAGCGAGACTGTCGTCTATTCTGGCGATGAGTCCTCGACCGGAGAGACCGAGTCGCTATACCGGATGCAAGACGATCAAGTTAGGGGTTGTTCCGATGGCGACAGTATTCCAGACCCCCCAGGCCAGATCAACCGGGTTGGAATATTCATGGCTGGCACCCAGGCGGTGAATTATTCTTCGACGACCGCAGCAATGCTCTCCGGATCAGCAGCGGCAGCAGCAGCAGGGGCAGGAGGCCTTGTGCGCCCGCCGGTTCAAGTTCTATCTGATCTGTTTGACGCACTGGCCGCGCTTATGGCAGAGGATGACCCGGCGGATCAAGATGCTCATAATGCAGAAATCGCAAAGGTGAGAGAGCAGATAGTGCAAGCCAAAGCGGATCTGGCAGCAGAAAAAGACCGGATGGCCGCAGAGCGGGCCGCTTTGGACGCACAGGCCTATAAACTCATGCTTGACCAGAATGCATCACAGGAGGTTTTAAAGCGAAAGCACAGATCACGCCTGCCGTTAGGGTTTGACCCCCGAAATCTCTTTCACACTCCGGGAGCTGGACCCAGTAATCCACCGCGGTACCAGGAGACAAACCGGATTGAGGCGCCAGGGCCAGGAGCGACGGTCCAACCTCGCCTGATGGAGCCCCCTCAACAAAATATTGCGATGCCTCCACCGGTGCAGACGCCCCCGGGTCATTATTCGAATCCTATGGACAACCTTGTTGCGGCCGCAGCACAGTTAGAGGCCATCCCGGTCGAAGGGGATTCTCCGCAAGCAGTAGAAACGCGCCGGGTTAAGGAGCTTCTCCGGACCGCGCTGATGCAGCAGGAGGCATACTCATACAGCCGTGATCGGATTCATTCTACGCCCCGTCCGAGCCGGAGTTACAGCAGGCGCATAGATGAACCGGCCATATCAAGCAACGCGCACGGCCGTGAAGCGGCCCGTGGTGATGACCCGGCGGGTGTTGTTGTCGATGCTCGGGATGCGGTGAACCGGGCCTGGGCACAAAGGGAGGCCGAGTTAGCAGCACATGATAATGCGGGCCAACTTACACCGGTTGGTTCTGCCACCTTTGCCGGACCAGGAATCACATCCGCTCTGGGAGTACCTTGCTTGATCCCTGCTTTGCGTAGTGTGCGCCTGCCTAAGGATTTCAAGGGCCCACGCAAGGTGCCGAATTATACCGCTGATTTACCCCCTGAAGCATGGATAGAGAGTTATGAGATGGCCATGGAAATGCTGGATGTGGATGAGGCTGCATGTGCCAAATATTTCACCATGATGCTCGAAGGCACGGCTCGTACTTGGTTAAAGATCCTACCGCCCAATTCTATCAGCTCTTGGGCCCAGTTGCGGAGCCGGTTTATACAGAATTTCAAGATACATGTAAGCAGCCCAAGTCCATAGTAGACCTGGCGGCTTGTGTCCAGGAAGAAGGAGAATCAACGACCCACTGGGTGCGTCGCGTTTCGGAAATTTTGCACTCGTCTGACCGGATTAATGCTGACTCTGCGGTCTTAACTCTGGAAGGCAACTGCCGGTTTGAGCCTCTAAAATTGAAACTGGGACGCATGAAGCGACTCTGTAATGACATGGGGACCCTCATGGCTGCCCTAGTAAAGTATGCCGATTCGGACAGTACCAAGGATCCCGAGCTTAATGATAGTGAAGCAGGGAAGGGAAAGAAGGATATCAACTCCAGATAGCAGCAGAATAAACTAGTGGGTCATGGAAACGGAGGCAAGCGTAAAGCGGACGGCAGCGTGGACTTTGTGGCTAGCACTAACGCACAGGACAGGGGGCAGCGGCGCAGAGGTAAACCGGCAAATCATAATGGGGCTCCCAATCCTAGTGCAAGCCGTTTGAACTATTTGTTGAATCAGCCTTGCCCAAAGCACGGGACGAAGGAGGCACCGGCTAGCCATCTTTGGAAGGATTGCTACATCATGCAGGAGTTCAAGAACTCTAATGCTTTCCGGTATGATCATGGATCAGGTGGCGGTTCAGGATCCGGTTTCAGCGGGCCGGATCACGATGGGGTTTCCGGTTCAGGACGTAATCAGGGCGGTCACAACTACCAGAATAATCAGAACAGCCAGCAGCAGCAGCAGCAGTCAGGCTATCAGAGCCAGCAGCAGCAGCAGCCGTCGGGCTATCAGAGCCAGCCGAAGTAGTTGAGCAATGGGCAGTACCATGTCTTCACAACGGGCTTGGATAAGCGTGACCGAAAACTCCACCAACGAGCAGTGAATTCTGTTGAACCGGACTTACCGCGTTACTTACGCTGGTCAGAGCAGCCCATCGTGTGGAGCAGAGAAGATCACCCGCTCCGGGTTGATAATCCGGGTCAGTTAGCATTAGTGGTGGACCCTCAGGTGGGGGGTTATAAATTCACCAAGGTACTCATGGATGGAGGAAGCAGTATTAACATACTGTATTATGAGACATTCAGGCGCATGGGACTATCTGACAAGGATCTCAGACCATCAAATACGGTGTTCCATGGTGTTGTGCCAGGCAAATCTGCATATCCTGTTGGTAAAATAGCTCTAGATGTGACTTTTGGAGATGAGCATGACTCCCGGTCGAAAAAATTGAGCTTCGAAGTGGTGAAGATCCAAAGCCCGTATCACGCCTTGTTTGGGCGACCGGCTTATGCCAAATTCATGGCGCAGCCTTGTTATATCTACTTACAGCTCAAGATGCCGGGTTACAAGGGGACGATAACGGTTCACGGGAACCGTCGGATCGCTTTGAAATGTGAAGAGGGTGATGTGGCTTACGCAAAGTCGGTCTGTGCCACGGAAGAGTTGAAGTATTATAAGGACAATGTCGATCCGGCGGATATGACCCCTTTAAAGAAGCCAACTACAGAGCATGATTCAGATCTGAAGTTCAAATCGGCAGCTGAGACCAAGCTTGTTGACTTTGTGCCCGGCGATTCATCCAAGCAGTTCACTATCAGTGCCAACCTGGATCCCAAATAGGAAAGCGCGTTCATCGAGTTCGTCCGTGAGAATCAGGACATTTTTGCATGGAAGCCATCTGACATGCCAGGTGTACCGAGGGAACTCGCTGAGCACACTCTTAATGTGGATCCTAAGTATAAACCGGTGAAACAGTTCCTCCGCCGGTTTAACGAAGAAAGACGCAAAACCATTGGAGAGGAAGTGGCCAGGCTTTTAGCAGCTGGTTTTATTATTGAGGTGTTCCATCCAGAGTGGCTTGCTAATCCGGTGCTGGTTCTTAAGAAAAAAGGCACTTGGCGTATGTGTGTGGATTATACAGATCTTAACAAAGCCTGTCCTGCAGACCCTTTTGCCCTCCCCCGTATTGATCAGATCATTGATGCCACGGCGGGTTGTGAGCGTTTGAGTTTTTTGGATGCATACTCTGGATATCATCAGATCAAGATGGCGGTTAAGGACCAGGAGAAAACAGCATTCATCACTCCCTTTGGAGCCTTCTGTTATGTATCTATGCCCTTCGGGATCAAGAGTGCCCAAGCCACCTATCAACAGTGTGTACAGAATTGCCTGCATGAGCAGATCGGCCGCAATGTGCACACATATGTAGATGACATTGTAGTAAAATCAAGGCAGAAGGAGACACTGGTGGATGATTTGAAGGAGACCTTTGACAACTTGCGAGCTTACAGGATGATGCTTAATCCGGCCAAGTGTGTTTTCGGTGTTCCAGCAGGCAAGTTGCTGGGTTTCTTGGTGTCTAACAGAGGAATTGAGGCCAACCCAGAGAAGATTACGGCTATTACATCTCTAGCTAAACCGGAGTGTATCAACGATGTTCAGCGTTTGGCGGGCCGAATCGCTGCGCTGAGCCGGTTTATCAGCCGCCTCGGGGAGAAGGCTATCCCTTTGTACCAACTCCTGAGGAAGACAGACAATTTCGTCTGGAGTACAGCTGCTGACGAGGCATTTGAGGATTTGAAGCGGCAGTTAGCCAATCCGCTTGTTCTTGCAGCTCCGGTCGACAAGGAGCCACTATTATTATACGTAGCGGCTAATGCTCGGGCAGTTAGTGTGGCTATTGTGGTAGAGCACAAAGAGGCAGGCAAGGAATATCCGGTTCAGCGGCCGGTTTATTATATCAGTGAGGTGCTGATTGAGTCCAAGCAAAGGTATCCGCATTGGCAGAAGCTGGTCTATGGTGTTTTTATGGCCAGTCGAAAATTGAAGCAGTATTTTCAAGGGCACCCCATCACAGTGGTCAGTTTAGCTCCCTTGGGTGATATTATACAGAATCGGGAGGCGACTGGCCGGATTGCCAAGTGGGCTATAGAGCTGGGGCCACACGGTCTGAAGTACGTACCTCGGACGGCCGTGAAGTCTCAAGCACTTGTTGATTTCATCAATGATTGGACGGAATTAAAGGCACCAGAGGAGAAGCCGGATCACACATATTGGACTATTCATTTTGATGGGTCCAGGCAATTGGAAGGCTCGGGGGCTGGAGTCGTATTAACTTCCCCGCGAGGTGATAAGTTTTGTTATGTTCTCCGCTTAATGTTCCCTTGTACTAATAATGCAGCTGAGTATGAAGCCTTGCTCCATGGTCTGCGGATGGCTAAAGAGATGAATTTAAGCCGGGTCAAGTGTTTTGGTGACTCAGACCTAGTGGCTCAACAGGTGTCTGGCACTTGGGATTCTAAGGACCCGCTCATGGCTGCATATCGTCGGGAAGTGGATAATATTGCAGGTTGTTTCAAGGGTTATCAAGTGGATCATGTGGACCGTCGGAAGAATGAAGCGGCGGATGCTTTAAGCCGGTTGGGCTCTCAGCGTAAACCGGTCCCGCCTAACGTCTTTTTGGATGTGTTGCACAATCCGTCAGTCAAGCTCCCAGGTGAAGCGGATTTGGCCATTCCTGATCCGGAGTCCCAATTGGTGGCAGCCCTGCGTGTTATTCCGGATTGGACAGTTCCTTATCTTGCGTACATGACAAGGGGGGAGCTGCCAGAGGATGAGATTCTGGCCAAGCAGATAGTCCGGCGATCCAAGTCTATGACGATTGTCAATGGTGAATTACATCATTGCAGTGTATCAGGGGCGTTTCAACGTTGTGTCTCTCCTGAAGAAGGCTGTGAAATCTTAAGAGAAATCCATGAAGGGGATTGTGGGCACCACGCTGGTTCAAAGTCTCTGGTTGCAAAGGCGTTTCTTCATGGGTTCTACTGGTTGACAGCTCATGCTGACGCGGAGGACTTGGTTAAACGGTGTGATGGATGTCAGAAATTTTCAAGGCGTGCTCATGTGCCGGCTCAGGAGTTGAGGATGATCCCAATAACATGGCCGTTTGCAACTTGGGGGCTAGACATGGTTGGACCTTTTAAAAGATCCAAGGATAGGAAAACTCACCTTTTGGTGGCAGTTGACAAATTTACCAAGTGGGTTGAAGCGGAGCCTGTCAGCAAGTGTGATGCAGCAACAGCGGTACAGTTCATCAAGAAGGTGATTTTCCGGTTTGGTTTTCCACACAGTATCATTACTGATAATGGTACCAATTTATCCAAGGGTGCTATGAAGGAGTTCTGTGAACGTGAACACATCCGACTTGATGTGTCGTCAGTAGCACACCCCCAGTCCAATGGACAGGCAGAACGAGCTAATCAGGAAATCTTGCGAGGCATCAAACCCGGGTTTTGGTCCCATTGCAAAGAACACCAGGATGTTGGGTTGAAGAGCTGCCATCTGTATTATGGAGTATCAATACTACGCCAAACCGGTCCACAGGATACACGCCGTTTTTCATGGTCTATGGAGCAAAGGCGGTTCTCCCTAGTGAGATCCGGCACGATTCGCCTCGTGTGGCAGCTTATGTTGAGGCAGATAATGAGACAGCACGACAAGATGCTTTGGACCTATTGGACGAAGAGCGTGATATAGCGGCTGCCCGTTCGGCGATTTACCAGCAAGATCTTCGTCACTATCACAGTCGCCGGGTTAGAACCAGAACTTTTCAAGAAGGAGATTTGGTGCTTTGATTCATCCAAGATCAAACGGATATGCACAAGTTATCCCCACCTTGGGAGGGACCTTTCGTAGTCAGCAAGAATCTGCACAACGGGTCGTATTATCTGATTGATATTCGAGAGCATCAAGACTCACGTACATCAGAAGAGGAGACCAACAGACCGTGGAATATAGCTCATCTTCGGCCTTACTATACTTGAGCCATTGGCTCTATTTATTACATATCATGACAATGTATATATTATCTTTGATATATCAAACCGGAGCCTCAGCCGAAGCGGGGTCTCTGTCTTTCTCATCATGCGAGGTTACACGGAGTGGTTCTGTCTAAAGCGGCCTTCGGTTTACCCTTTGACATTTGTTTTATATCACTAGGGGCTTTGGTCGTGTCCGAACCAACGAACACCCTTTGATAGGCGACAGCCACCAGATCATTTGGGGACCGAGTCAAGTTTGAACCAGTAATGCCTCTTGGTCGGCCTAAGGCCACAATATCACTGGGGGCTTTGGTCGTGTCCGAACCAACGAACACCCTTTGATAGGCGACAGCCACCAGATCATTTGGGGACTGAGTCACGTTTGAACCAGTAATGCCTCTTGGTCGGCCTAAGGCCACAAAATCACTTGGGAGCATGGTCGGGCCCGAGCCATTGCTACGCCTCTTGATTTGGCATATATGCCACGAGTCATTTGGGGACCTGGCTGACTTGAATCATTGTCACCCCTATTGGGGGCCTTGATCCTGTCCGACCATGGTAATGCCATCTGAACAGCTTAATATAGCATATTTTTGCAAATGGTTTTTATCATTACTTTCGTTTCCATCTTGTTTTCATGGTCTGTTCGTTTTTGCTTTTGCTGGATTTCTTTATGTCGATAAGCATATTTTTTCCGGTTCAGCTAATGATTTTTGATCCCCCTTCTAATCCGGAGGAGTCTCCTGGTTTACCTTTTCCCTGTTACACTCATGGAATAACCAGGGGGCTTGTATTAAGTCAGCACGGTTTGTACGGGGGCTACTTTCTCCCTTTTTTGATGGTATTGATTTATAAAACCACCGCTTCAGGCTTGGGTAAACCAGCTTTATACCCAAACATGGAAGGTATTTGTGTATCATGTGTTTGTTATATTTCTGATACACATATCAAGATCATAATCCGGCTGCGGTATAACCGCTACCGAAGTTCAAATTTTTTCTGATTGCAGGAAATATGAATTAAAGTTTTTCAAGCAAAAGCTTTAGTACTTATGCACGAAGGCATATCCTAGGCAGAAGTTTTCACTATCCTATTACAAGGCAGCATGGTGCCCAAACAAAATCGTTGTTTCTGTAGAAGGATGTTTCAAATAGCACTTCAAACCGGCCTCTGGTTCAAGCTTGCTCCTCGTCCTCCGCCGCTTCAGCTTCCTCGTCTCTACCCATTGGCTGGAAATCAACAGTGGTCCAGTCGATTCCCGTTAAAGCTTGGAAAACAGCTTCTTCATGGATCAGGGAAGACGGTTCAATATCAGGGGCGTAAGTGTGCTTACGGATTGGAGGAATCAGATTCTCCGCTTCAACAGTTGGGGCAGGCACTCGCTTGTTCTGATCATTGTATTGCACTTGATAATGCGTCAAAGCCGCCTCTTCAGCTAGCTGGCAAGCCAAAGGGCGCACTGCACGGTTTATAGCCCTTAAATCTTCTTCGTCGAACTCAGAGCCGTCTTCTTTCAGACTGGGATAGCCTTGAGCTGCTTCCACAGGATCAAAGTCGGGCACCCATGCCTTTGCCCGGATCAAGGCATTGATGGCTCCGGTTCGGGCAGCGGATTTTTTCAGCTCCTCAATCCGGGCTGGAAGCATTGACAACTTGCTATGAGTGTCCTGGATTAAAGAGGGCGCCGGATTTTTGTGAGAAGCTATGCTGATGATCCGTTGGGCTTCAGTGTACAATTGTTCTATCAAGGTGTAGGCAGCTTTCAGTTTCTTCCGAACATCATTTCCTAAGTGCCCAATACGTGTGCCTACAAAAGGATTGGAATGGTCTCAAACCGGACTTATGATACAGCAGATTCAAATTTATAACAGAAGTTACAAGGAGCTTACCAAAGACAGTAGCAGTCATGGAGTGTATTTGCCGCTGTACGGCCGTCAGTTCATCTACCACCGGTTTAAGGGCCGCTTCAGCATTTTCTGCTCTTTTGGTTAAACCGGCCTTATCAGTGGCCCAGTCAGCTCGCTCTTTCTTAAAATTTTTCTTCAGCCGTTTAGCAGTGTTCAAAGCGCTGGTTAATTCTTCCTTGGCTTTATTTGTTTTAGCTTGCTGGGTCTTCAGGGCCTCCTGCAAATCGGCAATTCGGTCCTCCTTGATTTTAATCTCAGCCTGCATACAGATGACATTTTAAAGTTTTTCACAGTCAAGACAAGAAATTGAAGTATCAACCACATAAACAAAGTTATATGCCTGATACTTGGGGGCTAATGTATCTTCAATCTTTTGTATATTGCTCAACTACAAAGTCCCAAGCTCAATACAAGTATTCAACTTGGCACTTGGGGGCTAATGGCTATTTGATCAAGTTCTGTTTTAAGGACAGCTTTTTATCCCCGGTTTGATTATGCTAAACCGGCCCTCGAGGGTTATACCGATGGATTTCAATAATTATATATTCAGGATCAAGTCCCGGTTTGACCAAGGTCACCAACCGGCCCTTGGGAGCTACCGGGATGAATGCAAGAGCAGATGAGAAAGAAGGAATTTACCTCAAATTTATCCCTCATCATTTTGACCAGGCCAGCTTCACAGTCACGGCTAGTGTAAAGCCGGTTTAAATAGCCAGAATGAAGATCTTGCGCATTCAGAGCGGCATATGTTTCCAATTCGACATCCCATTTTCCTTTGTTCAAAGAGGAAGAATCCTCTTTGATGGTATGCCTGGTAAGAGTGGCAGGATTCCCGGGTTCAGAACGGCCTACACCGATAATCACAACATCATCATCTTTTGATTCGCCGGTTTGGGTTGGTGCGGCCGTTTTGTCAGCAGGAGTGTGGGATTTTTCAATCTGGACAGAACTGGCAGGCGGATCAGCAGAAGCTGGAGCATTAGTAAGACCTTCTTCAGGGATAATGTCATCTTGCAGAGGAGGATCATTGGGGATATCTTCAGAAATAAACACTTCATGATCCGGCGCTTGGTCATATTCCGGGGCCACATTTTCTTCAGCCGCTTTATCCAGGCGGGCCTTCTTGCTTGGTTTCGGTTTAGCCCTGGAAGAAAAGATAAAAATTAAGGAAAAGTGTAAACCATTGCGCAGCATACTAGAAGCATATGATCGGTTGAACTTACCCAGCAACTGTTTTCAAAGGTGGTAGCTGGGTGGCTGACGATTCACCAGATGAGGAATGAGAAGTGACCTGATAATCGGAGTCGGATGGATTAAGAGGTTGACGGAAGAAACCCGCTTTATGATTTAAATCAATAAAAAGGTCGGAGACCTCGGAGCGGCGTTTTCGAACCGGACTGTTTGGTAAACCGGCAGAGGTAACTACCTGGCCACTGTGCCGGGTTGTGCGGCGAGCTTCGTGTTGCTGGGTCTTCATAAGAAATTGGGAATCCAGATAAGCAAGAGGATGAGAAAATTTAACTTTCCGGTTTGCCCGGCGAAATTTTGGCAAAGGCAAGATTTCTGAATCGGAAGAGAGAATGGTTACCTCAACGAAAGCCGCATTGCTGGCTTCAGCATCATCCTGACAAACATCATCATCAATAAGGCGTGTGAAAAATAAGCCAAGTGAATCAAGTTCTATCTCAAGATCCGGTTTACCCACATCATCGTCAATGGCCGGGTCAGACGAAGCAGTGGTTTTTCTCTTATGAGTTGGTTTCTTGACAACCTTGGTCTTGGGCCGGGTTGGCCGTCCTGCCTTTTCCGTTTTGTCTTGAGGAAGTTTCTTACTCCAGAACGGATTATCACCCTGGATCAGCAGCAATTAAAATGTTGAACATATAAAATAGTAACTCGGATCAACAATAAAGCAATTGAAATATTACCGCTGGCGGTTTGTTGGTGGTGCAATACGGAAGCAGACCGGTTTGAGCACAGAGGTGCTCCGGTTCATTCAGCATCTTCTTCATAGATTCTGTGACTTCATCCTCAGGGAGTTGGATTTTAGTGTGTCGGAGTGGGTCATCGACACTATCAGTATACTCACACATCAAATTTGGGCGCCGGCTTAGAGGCAAAATACTCCATGATATCCAGCAGCGTGCAAGGTCTATTCCTGTTAAACCGTTGGCCATGAAGGCCCGAAGCTTGGACAGTTGAGGAGCATATTTAATTCTCTCCTTGGCGTTTAGCCTTTGTGGAAAGGGTGAGTGTTGCTGAGCCGTTCCGGACGGAAGCCAGGCAAGGGATTTTCGTTGTCAGGAGATGTATCCTTGCAATAAAACCAAGTTACGTTCCATTCCTTGGGGTGAGTATGGAGTTTGACGTGAGGGTAGGTGATTTCTTTCCTCTTCTGAATGGCCATACCGCCCAGTTCGGTATTAGGGCCGTCAGTGAATTCAGTACGACGGTTCAGATGAAAGAGATCTCTGAATAACTCGACGGAAGGCTCCTCTTGAAGGTATGCCTCAGAAAGTACTTGAAAATGACATAGGTTGGTGACGGAGTTGGGGCCAATATCCTGTGGACGGAGTTGAAAGTTGGCTAACACGTCCCGATAAAATTTGGAGCCGGGCGGTTTGAAGCCCCGGGCCATATGATCTGTGAAGACCACGACCTCTCCTTCCTGGGGTGTAGGAGGACATTCATCTCCAGGAACCCTCCAATGAATCGTGTCTTTGCTATCCAAAGCACCAATCAGGACTAGGTCGTTCAGCTGTGATTCTGTGACACGGGAGGGAACCCAATTGCACTCGTACACTTGTTTGGCCATGACAAGATCTACAAGGAATAAATGATCCGGTTCAGGCATATGCCGGATAAAACGGTGGTGATCTAATTACGGTAAACCGGAGGCAGTACCATAAACCAGTCTTCTACAATGCAGCATCAGATGGATTCTGGCGGTTTAACCAGGGACTAATGACATATATACCGGTCTAGCTATTTTTTTTCTCTATCGTGAAGTTAAACCGCCTGGCCTAAGTATCGGAAGCAATCGAAACTATGGATAACTAGTTATGCAGAAACAAGTTTCACAAAGTTATGTTACAGCCACGGATCTACAGCAAGTTCATAAAAAACAGGAAGTATTTTGAAGACTAAGACGGAAACAGAAGTGAACCATTGAGTGGATAGATGCGGGAGATCTATAAGTCTGGATGAGAAATGGTAAGCGGATGCTAAAGGGATCGCTACTAAACACAGCAAGAGTTCACGGATGCATTCAAGATCAAAGAGCAGCTATGAACGCGCGATGAACATAGCAAGAACATGGAACCCTAAGAATAGATCTAGGTTAAGAGGGAGAGAGAACTTACCAGGAACGGAGAGGATGCGGAAAGACGCCGCAACACTCTGGTACGTGCAGGTTGATGCAGCGGCCTGAGACTAGGCAGAGGTCGACGGTGGTGGCGGAGGTCCAAGGCCGGCGACGTAAGGAAGAAGAAGAAGAAGGGACGAAGGGGAAGAAGAAGGAAATGACCCTTCGGTCTTATTTATAAGGCAACTGAGCTAGGTCAAGCACGCGAATCCAGGAGCTGTCATTAAGAGGGCGTTATGAATTTCATAATGACGTCATGCCGGTTTATAGTAGCCAAAACTGATGACGTCATGCCGGTTTACAGTGACAAAAAATGATGACGACATGGAGATTTGCCAATTAACAGAAGACATCCAAGACGCAAGAGGGTGTGAAGGATTGACATGAACCAGTTCAAATCAATCTGGGGCCTAATGTTGGGGATATTACCACTGGGCGTAAACCGGCTTACTTGGGCCGGGTTAACGTCATAGTGGTATAAGCAGGTGAAGGCCCAAGGCCTATAGTCGGTTTAGAATCTGTATCAGTAAAACCGACTTGATGTATAGCTTGTATTGTAAGTTAGGAATAGAGAGATACCGACCGGGATACGAATATGAACCGGCTGGAACTCTATGGACCGACGGGCGTCACCCGTGTATATAAGGGGACGACCCGGCGGCGGTTCAAGGGACAACCACAACTCGGGCCTAGGCGAAGCTTGTTTGCTCCCTAGCCATCGAGACCACATCAATTCTATCACAACTAGACGTAGGCTTTTACCTTCATCGAAGGGGCCGAACTAGTATAAACCCCACGTGTCTTTGTGTCCGCTTTAACCCCTTCAAGTAAACTCGTAGTGATGGCTCCATGACTAAGTCCTTTCGCTAGGACATCTGCCGTGACAAATCCACGACAAGTTCCGCGTGGACTTCGACATTTAGCTTGTTACCTCAGCTACGATCTTGTGCCCTCGGCAGGATCTGGTAGATAGTCAGACTTCTAAGCCTTTTTCATTTGTAGATGTCTGTACTCAGACATGTTAGCTTCCGCTTGTGCTTTGACTTGTATGCTCTGAATGTTGGGTCATGAGACCTATGTTTGTAATATCTCGCTCCTCGGAGCCTATTGAATAAATACTTGAGTCGTAGAGTCATGTTGTGATGCCATGTTGTATTTGCACATATCGAGCATATTGTGTGTATGTTATTGAAATGCTTGGTATGTGTGGGATCTGACTATCTAGTTGTTTGTCTTTAGTAGCCTCTCTTACCGGGAAATGTCTCCCAGTGTCTCCACTGAGCCATGGTAGCTTGCTACTGCTCCGGAACACTTAGGCTGGCCGGCATGTGTCCTTCTTCGTTCCTGTGTCTGTCCCTTCGGGGAAATGTCACGCCTTGAGTACCGGAGTCCTGTTAGCCCGCTACAGCCCGGTTTACCGGAGTCCTGCTAGCCCAGTGCTACAGCCTGGAACTTATTCGCTGATGACCGACACGTTCGATGTTGGGTCATGGATGCCTGTCCCTGTAAGTCTGTGCCACTTTGGGTTTACGACTAGCCATGTCAGCCCGGGCTCCTTATCATATGGATGCTAGCGACACTATCATATACGTGTGCCAAAAGGCGCAAACGGTCCCGGGCAAAGGTAGGGCGACACCCGTGAGAATACCGTGCGTGAGGCCGCAAAGTGATATGAGGTGTTACAGGCTAGATCAATGTGACATTGAGTCGGGGTCCTGACAACTTTGGTATCAGAGCTTGACTGCCTGTAGGATTACCAAGCCAAACTGGTCGAAGTTGTGTCTAAAAATGCTTTAGTTATGTAAGGGAATTGATTGGGGAAGGGAACGTAAGGCTCTTTTTACTCCTTATACCTCATGGCCTTCTGATCTGAGTCAACCCCTTCTTTTCTATGGGGATTAAGAACTAGGCCTTCTCATCTATCTATCAGGATGACGTGTTACTAATCCATAGACTTATAGAATTGATAGTTTCAAATCTCAGTTCAGTTTTTACTACTTCCGTATGTTCATAGCTGGTCTCAGAACGTTGATATTGTGATGTTGAGTGATCATGCCACTATTTTCAGGATGTCTCAAATCATTTTGAGCATTTACAGCCGTTATGCTGTCTGAGTCATCCCAGGTTTCTAAATAGTCTGATGCATTTGCAAATCTTTTCTTTCCGTTCCCGATGTCCTTTATGGTCAGAATAAGCACACTAACCGGTGCGTTGAGGTAATTTATTGCCTTGACATATATGTTGGAGCTATTATTATGACCCTAGGTGTTTTAGGGAGTCACCTAGTAATCTATCAATGTTTAGTGTCCCAGTGTGATGATTCTGGCCACCATTCTCGAAAGCATCCCGTGATGCTACTTAGTAGTAGGTATTCTATTCCTGGGTTTTGAACCCAAGACTCACCCTACTTACCTCATGTTGATAGTGTTTGCTAGTTCCTTTAGGAAATTAGTAACATTTGCATTAATCCTCGAGGTCCGTGGTATTTCCTTCTTCCAAATACTATGAACCACTTATGGCAGAAGTTTGTTGGATCAAAAGATCACAACAGGAGTACCCTCGATGAGTTCTCCATTCATAATTGTGACTCTGCCAGTCTACCCTTCTGCATGGGTTATCCGGAAGAAATATGTTGAACTCGTTCAACATACTAATCTATGCATCCACAACTCAGAAAATCATATGTTCTTTTGAGTTGTCCCTCTTAGTTGTTTTCTGGCCCTCGTCTATCAATTGATAGTCAAGAGTAGTTGTGCACTCGAGCTCATCGATGCTTATTATTTTTGTGGTCCGTCAAGCCATTCTATTCCGGAGTGACTAGGAGAAACAAACTTCAGAACCCCATCCATATCCAGGATTGGGTCAAAGCAGTTGTACTCCGCAGATCAAAATGCCAACCCAGCTTTTGATTCTGTTCTACCCTGAAGTATTATCGTCTTTATGTCAGGATTTTCATGAGAATTGCACTGGCTCTTGTGAATTCGTGATGTAGTGATACTTCTCGCCATCATTACTCATTCCTCGGTTCTGTGTTGTCGCAACCGGAATGCCGACAAGTGAATCGTGGTGTGTGAAATCTATACGCCTAGCAACTCCGTTGCTTAGTAGTTAAAGGACAATAACCTCATTCTTAGCATGTTGATTTTTGAATCATCACCCTAAGTATGATTGTGCTACCTAGTCCTTATTTCCGGTGCACTCTTCGATCAATTAGTTAGGATAGTGCCAATCCTTGCTTATTTGATCATATCGTCTTGCCCTGAAAAGCAAGATTGTTCTCGAGCTTAGTAACATATCGGTGGTTCGTGATTCTCTGATTGTCTTCTCGGAGGTATCACCAGGATGTCACCTGACCGCTATGTTGAGCTCGTGATCAAGTTGGTTTTTTATAAACCACCCCTTCTCCAAGAATCTGTGTTGCATACCCCCTGAGCTGTTTGGTCAAGCTAAACAACTTGGAGAGTTGGAAGATGGAAGCTTGTCCGACTTAGCTCATTCCAAAGGGATGTTTTTGTGTGTGTGTGTTGAAGAAAGATGATATCTTCATTGATTGATCCTCGTGATCAGTTGGTGGACCTTTTTGTCTTGCCAAGACCTTGATTTGAGTATGGGCTATCCTCAAATCAAGTCAGAACCAACGATGTTCGTAATGTTGTCTTACTCGTGGATTTTCCTCGAGCATACACCATTATATCCTTTGGTCTGACCAATGCTATCACTGTGTTCACCTAATTATGGAATTCCATTTATATGGAAACCAGGATGAATTGTTGTTGAGCCCATCGACAACATCCTTGTCTTCTCCATAATTTTGTTGAACATTAAGCTAGTGTTGGAAAACTTTTTAAAGCATTTGTTCATGCTAGCTCATGAAGCATATGTTCGGATGTAAGAAGTGACTTCCTCTAGTTCATGTGCATTTGATGCAAGTTGCCGCCGTGGATTCGAGAAAGTCAATGTTGCTTCCTTGGAATCATCCCAAATCATTCATGCATACGTGCGAAGTATTCTGTGGTTTGAAGACTTGCAACCTTCATTCTATATGTATTCCTAGCACACCAAGCCACTGATTGATTTGTTCAAGGAGAAGAAGTTCCTTCTTAAGAATCATGACTTATGTTAGGACTTCGCTATCCTCGTTGATGGTTTCCAACCTGAACTTGGTAGTATTTTATTATAAGACTACCACGTGATCACGCTTGTCCTGGACAACGTGTTCACATGTGTGTAGCAGAACCAGCTCATGTTTTGGAGTTTACTATCGTAGTTCATTCCCCGAGAATCTCGCAACGCCATCTCGTCGATTTGTGTTGCAAACTTTCATTTCTCTTTCTAGACTTGATGAGTCTGAAATATTCTGACACCAACCAGATCTGAATCTCAGGCAGATATGATGGTTGGAATGTTTCTCAAGAATTATAATATTGGTCTCTCTGTAACCGGTAAAGTGGATGTCGTGGCCAACACACCCAGCCAGAAGATCCAGTATTGTAGTATCTTGATGGAGAAAGTTGGCCACCTCCCCATGAGGATTTCGTAGGATTTACTCCCTAGCTGTCCCTTATGGATTTTTGGTGTTTCCGAAGTCCGACCTTTACTTGATGTTCTAGATACCAGACCATTTCAATGAATGGGATATGCTAGTACATCAAGGAGAACATTAGAAGTGGAGTGCTAAACGTCTCTCGGTCAATCATCCAAATTTTGTCCCCTTGGTCTCGCTAAGGTGAAATCTGAGAAAGTGTTATCTTCCTTTGCATCTGCATTGTCCATCGCTACTCATCATGGTAGTATGTTGTGTTGTCAGCACCCTTGACACGGATGTTGATAAAACCTTGATGATTATGGAAATGCTCAAGTTCTTGAGAGCACACACAAGCACTAGGTGTTATCATCAACACTAACTGGGATTGCTCTCAGTTTCCTCGGTTATGCTATAACCAATCCAACAGTGGATTCACTCTCTACTGTTAAGCTTCTCCCCAGTTACTAAAATCATCCATTGTGTTTTCCTCAACAAGGTAATCCACATCATCCATACTAGTCCGGGTATGTCATTCTTCCGGACTCCTTCAAATGATCGATTATGATTTGCCTTAAGCTGGTATAAAGAGCCTCAATGATCTTTGAATCAAAGGTAATTCTTTTTGCCACTTAAGGGATGATCCTACGTGCCACCTTCCCTAAGGTGCCCCGTTATGGAATCATGGCAGTTTATCCTCGCTACTTGGAACCCTCGTCAAATTGCTTCCTCCGTTCCTCCTGATGCATGTTTTGCCTCTCAGCTCCAGAGATGTTTCCATGTTCCATTCTGTGAGTTGATCTTGTGATCAATAAGATAATCCTAAGTTGCTCGAACCTCACGAAGATCGATTCTTCTAAAATTCTTTCTTTCTACCCATTGTCATGTTGGATGTAGTTCTTAAGCAAAGACGTCAAGATCAATTGGAGCACTGAATCAGCATCCTCGAGAAAGACATCTGGATCGTGAAGTTGTGTTATCTTGTGTCCCCTTTGTCTTCCTACCTCACGTCTTGAATCTCGGGACGAGATTCTTGTTTAGTAGGGGTGATCTGTCACATCCCTAGTCCTGACAATGCCTAGTGCATGCATTAGAGTGTTGCATCATGTTTAAATTTCATTTAAACCTGAAATGGGGATTGTTCAAACCCTAGCATCAAAATGGAATTCAAATAGGTTCAACCTAAAAAAATATTTTCAGTGATTCCAAATGGCTTTCAAAAATGTTCATCATGTCTGGAAAATGCTTGAAACCATAACCAGAGGTGTTGCACATTTTTCCATGTCATATTTGGTCATTGAATTAAATCATATGTACTTTGCCTTTGGGCATTTAAATGCTATTAAATATTTTAAATGCTCAAATAATCATAAACTAAAATGTTTACTGTGGTATATATCCTAAACAGTAGCCATTATTAGTTTCATGATATTTGGATCTATTTCAGTATTTTAAATAAAGCCCTGAAGTTACAAAAAAAAATAGAAAACAAAAACAATTAGCAGAGAGAGAGAGAGAACAGCACTTGGGCCTCTTACCTGGCACCCACCAAAGCCCACCTGGCTGGCCCAGCTGGCCAGCCCAGCCCACTAGCCACCCCCCTGTCGTCTTCCTCGCGACAGAAGGACGCGGGCGTGTGCCCGACGCACGCGCGGCCACCTCCTGCTTGCCGACGAAGCCCCTGGACGCGTGGACGACTCCCGCGTGCCGTCCCGATCCCGCTGACCGCTTCGCTCACTCTCCCCCACGGCCCTCTCTCCTCTGCTCCCTCTCTCTCGCCCGGACCGAACGCGTCCGTCACCGTCGACGAGTATCGCCGTGGCCACAACCACTGCCTCGCCTCGTCGTTGCGCCCAGAGGCTCCGCCTCGACCCCCTCTTCCTCTCCATCGAGCCATGAGGTCCCGGACGCGCTACAACCCCGACACCACCGTCGTCTTCCCCATCGGGCTCCGACCACCACCGCCGTCGATTCGCCGCACGCAGGACGCCCCCAAGCCCGCCGAGCTTCTCTCTGACCTCGCAGTGAGCTCCTGATTTGAACCCCTCTCTTCCCCCCTCGCGTTTGCAAGCTCTAGGCCATAGCTCTGCCGCGGCCGAACTCCAGCCGCCGCTGACCTTGTCGCCGCTGCCGCTACGGACGCTGCAGCTTGCGCCCGAGCGCGTCATCGTCCTCACCTTGCTCCTAGGAGCCGAACGCACCTAGTAGCACGTCCGTAGCCGCACTGTAGCCCCCTAGCCGCTCGAGGCCGAGCTCCGGCCGCCGCCTCGCTCGCCGCGGTTGCCGCTACCGGCCACCCCAGCCACAGCTGCAGCCACCGCTGGACGCGCCGCGTCGCGGCCGTTCCAACAAGACCTGCCGCACGTCCTCCCGACGCCGGAGTTGGCCGGATGGGCATCGCCGCCGCGCTCCGGTTATCGCCGGAGTTAATCCGGTGACAAGGTAGATTAGTTAGTGCTAATGACCCTGCTAACTAACCCCATCTCACACTGACTACTGGGCCCCACGCCCTTAACTAACACTAGTTTAGTTTCTGTTTAGTTTTATTTAATCACAGTGGCCCCACGCGTCGGCGTTGACCTCGCTGACGTGGCCATTGACTGGCCCCACCTGTCTGTGACCTAGGCAGCACTTGGTCATTGACTTGTGGACCCCGCTGATCAGGTTTGACCTGGGCTGGCGCCTTTGACCTGCTGACGTCATGATGACGTCATACTAGCGTAGTAAATCCTTTTCTGGATTTATTCTTTACAGGAAATTCCAGAAAATAGTGCTAACTTCTAAAATTCATAGTAATTCAACTATAACTCCAAATGAAACAAATTATATATGAAAAATGATCAGAAAAATCCAATCTTTCCATCTGTACTAGTTTCATGCATGTCAGCACACTTTAACCTTGCTGTTTAGGTGAAACAAGCTAATGCACCTATATCACTTATTATTTTGGGTGATCATTTGAATCCTTGGTTCAAATGGACTCAAACCTTTATGTCCCAAGTTGCAATAGACCTATCACACATCATATTGCCATGTCATAGCATGCATCATATTGTCGCATTGCATTGATCGTGTCTTTCTGTGTTTGCTGGTAACTGTCCCCTCTCAGTAGACGACGTTTCGACGACGAGATCTATGACACCAATGAAGAACCATATTATCTTCAGAAGTGCCAGGCAAGCAAAACCCCCTTGTTCATTCCGATACAAACCCACTCTCTCGCTCCTGCTCTCTTTTACTGCATTAGGACAACATCGATTCAACTGTTACTTGCTGCGGTAGTTGAACCCCTTTATCCTTTGCATGACCTGTCATTCTACAGTAAATAGATGAAACCCACTAGCATGAGTAGGAGTTGTTTGAGCCCTGTTGTGCCTACTCATTCATGCTTGTTGTCATGCCTGCTATTGCTTAGAGTTGAGTCGGGTCTGATTCATCGAGGATGAATCAGAGGTGTGTGAACATGTCCTACTGTGTGTGAGCTAAGTGTGTGAACACGATTTGGTAAATGTAGCGGTGAGAGGCCATGTAGGAGTACATGGTGGGTTGTCTCATTGCAGCCGTCCTCAGGAACTGAGTTCTGTGTTTGTGATCCATGATTCAGCTACTACCACGCATTGGGCCCGAAACCAATGGACCCTCTCGGCTTCTTAATCACCCTTGTCCTCTGTCTAGGAGTTGCAAGTAGTTTCTGGTGTTTGTAGTATGCTGGAGGCCGTGCACAGCGCTGACCGTAGGGGTGGGCTGTGATGCGGTAGGCACGTGGCCGGCTAAACTGGGCGCCCGTTTGGTGTCACGGAACCCTGCTCACATCGTTTGGGGCTGTGAGCGAAACTTCGGCCGGATCTCCTCATGGATGGAACCCGAATAGGCGATAAACCTGGACTAGGGACTTGAGTGTTTAGGTATGTCCTGGCCGACACCCTCGTTGGGCTTCCGCTTGAAGGTTGCCGAGTACATGTCGTGTAAACGGCGGTAAGTGGTGAGAGCGTGTGTGAAGAAGTACACCCCTGCAGGGTTAACATCATCTATTCGAATAGCCGTGTCCGCGGAAAAGGACTTCTGGGTTGCCTGTACAGTTCATAGACAAGTGAAAGTGGATACTTTAAAATACGCAAGATAAGCGTGAGTGCTATGGATGGCGTTCTCGTAGGGAGACGGGAGCGGATCCATAGTGGTGTATTGCTATGGTGAATATGTGGACTCGTGTGCGCCACCTCAAAAGAGTTACTTGCAATAGTAGTTCAGGATAGCCACCGAGTCAAAGATGGCTTGCTGCAGTTAAACCCCACCATCCCTTTGTTGATAATGATGCATATGTAGTTAGTTCTGATGTAAGTCTTGCTGGGTACATTTGTACTCACGTTTGCCTATTTTATGTTTTTGCAGAGAGACTTCGATCTCGTTTGTAGTTCCGCGTGGACTTCGACGTTTAGCTTGTTACCTCAGCTACGATCTTGTGCCCTCGGCAGGATCTGGTAGATAGTCAGGCTTCTAAGCCTTTTTCATTTGTAGATGTCTGTACTCAGACATGTTAGCTTCCGCTTGTGCTTTGACTTGTATGCTCTGAATGTTGGGTCATGAGACCTATGTTTGTAATATCTCGCTCCTCGAAGCCTATTGAATAAATACTTGAGTCGTAGAGTCATGTTGTGATGCCATGTTGTATTTGCACATATCGAGCATATTGTGTGTATGTTATTGAAATGCTTGGTATGTGTGGGATCTGACTATCTAGTTGTTTGTCTTTAGTAGCCTCTCTTACCGGGAAATGTCTCCTAGTGTCTCCACCGAGCCATGGTAGCTTGCTACTGCTCCGGAACACTTAGGCTGGCCGGCATGTGTCCTTCTTCGTTCCTGTGTCTGTCCCTTCGGGGAAATGTCACGCCTTGAGTACCGGAGTCCTGTTAGCCCACTACAGCCCGGTTTACCGGAGTCCTGCTAGCCCAGTGCTACAGCCCGGAACTTATTCGCTGATGACCGACACGTTCGATGCTGGGTCATGGATGCCTGTCCCTGTAAGTCTGTGCCACTTTGGGTTTACGACTAGCCATGTCAGCCCGGGCTCCTTATCATATGGATGCTAGCGACACTATCATATATGTGTGCCAAAAGGCGCAAACGGTCCCGGGCAAAGGTAGGGCGACACCCGTGGGAATACCGTGCGTGAGGCCGCAAAGTGATATGAGGTGTTACAGGCTAGATCAATGTGACATTGAGTCGGGGTCCTGACAGCCAGGCCCTCGTGGAGTCATCACGGTCAATGGGAATACGGAACGCTCCCTCCGAACGGAGGAACATACAGCGGCTCTCACGGCAGAAGTACAGAGTAGCCTCTTAAGGCAATTCTCCAGTCCGGCCGTTAAACTACCAGACATAGCAAAACGTGCCCGAAGCAATACCAACCAAGACCACCTGGCGCGATCAGAGCATGCGTAGCAATGCGGCCCCAACCCTCGCCCGCGCATGATCGCAATAATAACACTCCGCGTACATCATTACGCTTTGGAGATACCATGGGCACAGGGGAGGGGGCACGATCGCAATGGACCCAGAGTGCGGTTCGACCACACCGGGGGCTCGCAAGTGTGCCCCCCCTTTTATTTATTTATTTATTTTCCTTCTTTTATGTACACAAGACTCCGTTAACCAGAAGCCCTGTCCGGCGGCGAACTTGCCGAACTCATGATGCAACAGTCAGGGACTAAAGAAGGCTGCGACGAACACTCAGGTGGTAACAATTACGAGCATTATATTCGATTATATACACCAAGTCCGCGGCTCACCCCTGGAGGGGGACATGTTTACTTAGTCCAAATCCCTTGCTTACCGCACTATTTGTATCAGTCCGCTCTCCTAGCAGACTTTCTTTCATAAATAATGCAGCACCTTTTTGATTGCAATTGCATTACCTTTTATATATATATGCTCATTATATGACATCCTGCACCCGTACATTTTGGTACGGCCGAATACACCAGGGGCTTGTGTTCCCCGCATTATTGTGTGATAAGTCCGAACACTTTCACAAGTGCGGCACCCCGAACTTATAGCATTATATGAATCGGCTCCGAATCATGTCTTGGGTCAATAGTTGGGTTTGCCCGGCTCCCACGTTTTGGTGCCTTACGTTCCGTTCTGTCGGCTAAGGTGGCACTGGGAGAACCACTGCGATTGCGCCCCGGTTGAGCCGGGCGAGCGCCTCAGTGGAGAAAGCTAAAACTGACCGGCGTGATAAGGCGAGAGAGTGGTCGCTGTTCGAGAGGTTTTTTCGGGTCCTTAAAGACTCACGCCGCTTCGAACGAAGTTCCGGACAATGTCCGACAAAGGCGTGGATAGCGCCCCGGATTCGGTCTTCCGAATACCAGGGGCTTCGCCGAAATTTAAAATTATAGAATTCTATGGCTAAGTGAGAGTGTTCAAGCATTATAAGTCCGGTTGCCTTGTTCGTTGTGTTGAGCGCCTCCCTCGATGGACCCAACAATGGGAACAAGAGTGCTCAAGTTTATCCCGAACACCCCAGCACTCGTGGCTTGGGGGCTGAAGCCAACGACAGGATAATACATAGCAAATTCACTCAAAGATTACATTTCTGGGGCACTCATCCGCAATATCGTGGGCTCCCTTCAGGACAGTTTTATAATACATTTCGGGCGTGCGATACTCCTTGCCCGGTGGCGGTGGGTCCGTGAGAAGCTTCTCCGCATCCAACCTGCCCCAATGCACCTTTGTGCGGGCGAGGGCCCGGCGAGCGCCTTCAATACAGGCGGAGCGCTTGATGACATCCACCCAGGGGCATGCATCCACCAGCCGCTGCACGAGGCCAAAGTAGCTCCCAGGCATGGCCTGTCCGGGCCACAGCCGGACTATAAGGCCCCTCATGGCCTCTTCAGCTACCTTGTGGAGTTCGACCAGCTGCTTCAGCTGGTCGCTTGGGGGCACCGGGTGTCCGGCCTCAGCATACTGAGACCAGAAGACTTTTTCCGTCGAGCTCCCCTCCTCGCCACGATAGAACGCGGCGGCATCGGACGCACTACGCGGCAGATCTGCAAACGCCCCTGGAGAGCTCCGAATGCGGGTAAGTGTCAGGTATTTTACATTAACATGCCTGCTTTGCATGAAAAATGCCTTACCCGCCGCTATCTTCTTTACATCTTCCACCTCCTGAAGGGCTTTATGGGCCTCGGCCTTGGCGGACTTGGCACTTTCGAGAGCCGAGGCAAGCTTGGACTCTCGAGTCTTGGAGTCACGCTCCAAACTCTCATATTTCTCCATGAGAGCCTGGAGCTCTTGCCGTACCTCCGCCACCCGTGCCTCCTGCTTTTCTCGCTCTGCCCGTTCCGCGGCCGCACTGCATTCGGGCGCGGACACAGCCTCCTTCAGGGATGCCACCTCGTTAGTGGCCCCTACAACACCCATATTATCCTTGTTAATTTTATTGCAACCGAAATCCTTTTCTGTAAGGTAACTATTCAAACTCGTGTTACTCACCTTCTTTGTCCTCGAGCTGCTTCTTCGCATGGCCGAGCTCTCGCTCGGACCGCTCGAGATCCTTTTTCAACACATCGACCTCCGCCGTTAGTGCGGCATAGGTCAGCAGCGCAGCCTGCAAACCCATATTGACATATTTTAAGCAACCCTGCGTATATCTTGTTAGATCCTCAGTCCGCCTTTTTCTTTCCGAACACCGAACTGAGCATCAGGGGCTACTGTCTATGCGGTATTACATTACATAACTTTAACTTCTTACCTCAAAGCCTGTTAGAAGGCTGCTGCAGGCTTCGGTCAGCCCGCTTTTGGCGAGCTGAACCTTTTGAATCACCGCACTCATGATAGTGCGGTGTTCTTCCTCGATGGAAGCGTCTTTAAGCGCTTCCAACAAGTTATCCGGCACCTCTGGTTGGACGGAGGCCGCCGGTGTCACGGTCTTGCCCTTCTTTCGAAGGGGCCGCTTGCCGGACTCTGGAACCACTGCGGGTTCCGATGTAGAGTCCGGCGCAAAGTCCGGGAGGCTGCCCGACGGCGCCTCCGGAGCCTCCTCCTGATGGGTCCCTCTCTGGGATCCCACCTCGGCGTCCTCGTCGGCGCGTGGGGTAGAGGCGGTCGGAAGTGAATCCACATCCGACGGGGCCAACGACCCGCTCGATGAAGCGGGGAGATCATCATCGGCCGGGCTACGGACAGAACGCGGCATTAGAAGGACACTACACGACACGAAAGAAATGGCATATAAAGGATCCGGATACTTACGATCTTGCCGGACGCTTGGCCCTTGGAGGCCACTCATCCTCGCCAATGGTGGTGTTGGCGAAACTGTCCGGGGGGATAGTCCTCCCCCTCTTGGAACCTTCGGCCTCCCCTATTGGGGAAGCCTTCCTCTTCTTCTTCTCTCCCTCCTCCGGGAGAGAGTACTCCTCCTCCTCGTCGTCTTCGGGGGAGGAGTACGCTTCGTCGTCAGACGCCTGATTGCGGGAACTCTTTCGAGTCCCCGCGGCCACCTTCTTGGCCTTCTTCTCCGGCACCACGTGCGGTGCCGGAACCAGCAACCCTGCTAAACGGGCGTCCACTGGGTCTTCTGGCATGGGAGCCGGGCTGATAAGCAGCTTGGCCTTATCCATCCATTCCTGTCAAAGGAAAAGACAGAATGAAACCCCTCTAGAATCAATTTGATTACCACAAGTGTCTCGTAATGGGGTTGAATCACTTACCTCGTCAGTTGGATGCTGCGAGCTGAATCCGCGATCTTCCGTCGTGGATGCGGGGGCTTCGGCGCCCTTAAACAGCACCCTCCAGGCGCCTTCATATGTCGTATCAAAGAGCCCGCTCAGCGCCTGGTGATATTCCGGATTGAACTCCCACAGATTGAATGCCCGTTCTTGGCATGGGAGAATCCGGCGGATGAGCATGACTTGGACCACGTCGACGAGCCTGAGCTTATTGCTCACCAGCTTCTGGATGCAGGCTCGGAGTCTCGTCACCTCCTTCAGATCGCCCCATAGCAAGCCCTTCTCTTTCCAGGAGGTGAGCTGCGTGGGGACGCCAGATCTAAACTCGGGGGCCGCCGCCCATGTGGGCTTGCGCGGCTCGGAGATGTAGAACCACCCCGATTGCCACCCCTTGACGGAGTCCACGAAGGCCCCTTCGAGCCAGAGAACGTTGGGCAACTTACCCAACATGGCGCCTCCGCATTCCGCTTGCGTGCCGTTCACAACCTTCGGCTTGACGTTGAAGGTCTTGAGCCACAGGCCGAAGTGGGGCCGGATGCAGAGGAAGGCCTCGCACACGATGATGAACGCCGAGATGTTGAGGATGAAGTTCGGCGCCAGATCGTGGAAATCCAGGCCGTAATAGAACATGAGCCCCCGGACGAATGGATGGAGCGGAAAGCCCAGTCCGCGGAGGAAGTGGGGAAGGAAGACGACCCTCTCGTGAGGCCCAGGGGTAGGGTCGAGCTGCCCCTCGTCGGGCAGCCGATGCGCGATATTGCCGGAAAGATATCCGGCGCTGCGCAGTTTGGTGATGTGCTCCTCCTTAACGGTGGAGGCCAACCACTTGCCTCCCGCTCCGGACATATTCGGAGAAGGTTGAGGCGAGATGCACGAGCTTGGGCGTTGGAGCTTGAGTACGCGGAGATGGATAAGCAAAGGAGGAAGGAGGCGTAGGTGAGAAGGTAAATCCTTATCCCTTATATATAGGCGGACGAAACTATGCGTCCCGCTGGCCTGATAAAACTTGCTTATCTCCCAAGCGCCACCATCAATGGCGCGGTTGGGTTACCCACGTCCGTATTGATGAGAATCCCGGAATAAGGGGAACACGATCTCTACTTCGACAAGACGTGCCAAGGAAACCGCTTCGCTAAACGTGCTGAGGTGGTATAGTAAATAATAGAGACCTATTCTACACAACTCCAAAAGTCCTGAAACTCCACAAAATTTATTTTTGGAATTAATAAAAAATACTGAGTGAAGAAAGTACCGGAGGGGGGCCACACCCTGGCCACGAGGGTGTACCCCCTGGGCGCGCCCCCTGCCTCGTGGGCCCCCTAGCAGTCCTCCGGTGGCCATCTTCTGCTATATGAAGTCTTTTACCCCGAAAAAAATCATAAGCAAGCTTTCAGGAAGAAACACCGCCGCCACGAGGCGGAACCTTGGCGGAACCAATCTAGGGCTCCGGCGGAGCTATTCTACCGGGGAAACATCCCTCCAGGAGGGGGAAATCGTCACCAACGTCATCACCATTTATCCTCTCGTCGGGAGGGGGTCAATCTCCATCCACATCTTCACCAGCACCATCTCCTCTCAAACCCTAGTTCATCTCTTGTATCCAATCTTTCTCCCAAAGCCTCAGATTGGTACATGTGGGTTGCTAGTACCGTTGATTACTCCTTGTAGTTGATGCTAGTTGGATTATTCGGTGGAAGATCATATGTTCAGATCCTATATGCATATTAATACCCCTCTGATTATGAACATGAATATGATTTGTGAGTAGTTGTGTTTGTTCCTGAGGACATGAGAGAAGTCTTGCTATAAGTAGTCATGTGAATTTGGTATTCGTATTATATTTTGATGAGATGTATGTTGTCTCTCCTCTAGTGGTGTTATGTGAACGTCGACTACATGACACTTCACCATTGTTTGGGCCTACAAGAAGGCATTGGGAAGTAATAAGTAGATGATGGGTTGCTAGAGTGACAGAAGCTTAAACCCTAGTTTATGCCTTACTTCATAAGGGGCTGATTTGGATCCATATATTTCATGCTATGGTTAGGTTTACCTTAATACTTATTTTGTACTTGTGGATGCTTGCAATAGGGGTTAATCATAAGTGGGATGCTTGTCCAATAAATGGCAGTACCCAAGCACCGGTCCACCCACATATCAAATTATCAAAGTAACGAACGCGAATCATATGAGCGTGATGAAAACTAGCTTGACGATAATTCCCATGTGTCCTCGGGAGTGCTTTTCTCTATATAAGAATTTGTCCAGGCTGGTCCTTTGCTACAAAAAGGATTGGGCCACCTTGCTGCATTTTATTTACTCTTGTTACTTGTTACCTGTTACGAATTACCTTATCACAAAACTATCTGTTACCGATAATTTCAGTGCTTGCAGAGAATACCTTACTGAAAACTGCTTGTCATTTCCTTTTACTCCTCGTTGGGTTCGACACTCTTACTTATCGAAAGGATTACGATAGATCCCTTACACTTGTGGCTCATCAAGACTCTTTTCTGGCGCCGTTGCCCGGGAGTGAAGCGCCTTTGGTAAGTGGAACTTGGTAAGGAAAAATTTATATAGTGTGCTGAAATTTACTGTCACTTGTTACTATGGAACATAATCCTTTGAGGGGGCTTGTTCGGGGTATCTTCACCCCGACCAGTAGAGCAAAGAGTTGTTCCTCAACCTACTGAATCTACTGAAAATCTTTACTTTGAAATTCCTTCGGGTATGATAGAGAAACTGCTAGCTAATCCTTTTACAGGAGATGGAACATTGCATCCCGATTTGCACGTAATCTATGTGGATGAAGTTTGAGGATCATTTAAGCTTGCAGGTATGCCCAAGGATGTTATCAAGAAGAAGATCTTCCCTTTATCTTTGAAGGGAGAGGCATTGACATGGTTTAGGCTATGCGGTGATATGGGATCATGGAACTACAATCGATTGAAATTGGAATTTCATCATAAGTTTTATCCTATGCATTTTGTTCATCGTGATCGTAATTATATATAATTTTTGGCCTCGCGAAGGAGAAAGCATCGCTCAAGTTTGGGGGAGGCTTAAGTAAATGTTATATTCATGCCCCAATCATGAGCTCTCAAGAGAAATGATTATTCAAAATTTTTATGCTCGACTTTCTCTCAACAATCGCTCCATGCTCGATACTTCTTGTACTGGTTCTTTTATGATGAGGACTATTGAATTCAGATGGGGTTTATTGGAAATAATTAAAGCAACACTGAATATTGGGATCTCGACGAAGGTAAGGAGTCAGGTATGACACCTAAGTTTGATTGTGTTCAATCTTTTATGGATACCGATGCTTTTTGTGAATTTAGCACTAAATATGGACTTGACTCTGAGATAGTAGCTTCTTTCTGTGAATCATTTGCTACTCATGTTGACCTCCCTATGGAGAAGTGGTTTAAATCTAATCCTCCCACTGATGTAAAAGTAGTTGCACCTATTAAAGTTGAAGAAAAGACTATCACTTATAATGATCCTATTGTTCCTACTACCTATATTGAGAAACCACCTTTCCCTGTTAGGATAAAGGATCGTGCTAAAGCTTCAACTGTGGTTCCTAAGAGTAATACTAGAATACCTACACCACCCGAGCAAATTAAAGTTGAACCTAGGATTGTTGTGGTTAAAGATCTCTTGGCTGATAATATTGATGGGCATGTTATTTACTTCTGTGATGAAGCTGCTAGAATTGCTAGACCTGATACTAAGAATAAACATAGACCTATTGTTGGCATGCCTGCTATTTCTATTAAAATAGGAGATCATTGTTATCATGGCTTATGTGATATGGGTTCTAGTGCTAGTGCAATACATCATTCCTTATACAAAGATATTATGCATGATATTGCACCTGCTGAGATAGAAGAAATCGATGTTACAATTAAGCTTTCCAATAGAGATACTATTTCACCAGTTGGGATTGTTAGAGATGTTGAAGTCTTGTGTGGGAAAGTTAAATATCCTACTAATTTTCTTGTTCTTAGTTCCCCACAAGATAGCTTTTGTCCCATCATATTTGGTAGACCCTTCTTGAATACTGTTAATGCTAATATAGACTGCAAAAAGGATATTGTTACGATTGGTTTAGGGGATATGTCTCATGAGTTTAATTTTGCTAAATTTCATAGACAACCCCATGATAAAGAATTGCCCAGTAAGGATGAAATTATTGTTCTTGCTTCTATTGTCGTGCCTCCTAATGATCCTTTAGAACAATATTTGCTAGACCATAAAAATGATATGTTTATGAATGAAAGAAGGGAGATAGATGAAGTATTCTTTAAATAGGGACCTATTTGGAAACACAACTTGCCTGTTGAAATCCTAGTGGATCCTCCTCCACCCAAGGGTGATCCCGTGTTTGAGCTTAAACCACTACGTGATACTCTTAAATATGCTTATCTTGATGAAAATAAGATATATCATGTTATTATTAGTGCTAACCTTTTAGAGCAAGAAGAGGAGAAATTATTGAAAACTCTGAAGGAGCACTGTGCTGCTATTGGATATACTCTTGATGATCTTCAGGGCATTAGTCCCACTCTATGCCAACACAAGATAAAATTAGAGAAAGACGCCAAACCAGTTGTTGATCACCAATGACGGTTAGATCCCAAGATGAAAGAAGTGGTAAGAAAAGAAATACGAAAGCTCCTGGAGGCAGGTATAATTTATACCATTGCTGATAGTCAGTGGGTAAGTCCTGTCCATTGTGTCCCTAAGAAGGGAGGTATTACTGTCATTCCTAATGATAAAGATGAATTGATCCTACAAAGAATTGTTACAGGTTATAGGATGGTAATTGATTTCCGCAAATTAAATAAAGCTACTACAAAGGATCATTACCCTTTGCCTTTTATTGATCAAATGCTAGAAAGATTATCCAAACATACACATTTTTGCTTTCTAGATGGTTACTCTGGTTTCTCTCAAATACCGATGTCAAAAGAGGATCAAGAAAAGACCACTTTTACTTGCCCTTTCGGTCACTTTGCTTATAGACGTATGCCTTTTGGTTTATGTAATGCACCTGCTACCTTTCAAAGATGCATGATGACTATATTCTCTGACTTCTGTGAAAAGATTGTGAGGTTTTCATGGATGATTTCTCTGTTTATGGATCCTCTTTTGATGATTGCTTGAACAACCTTGGTCGAGTTTTGCAGAGATGTGAAGAAACTAATCTTGTCTTGAATTGGGAAAAGTGCCACTTTATGGTTAATGAAGGCATTGTCTTGGGGCATAAAATTTCTGAAAGAGGTATTGAAGTTGATAAAGCTAAAGTTGATGCTATTGAAAAGATGTCATGTCCTAAGGACATAAAAGGTACAAGAAGTTTCCTTGGTCATGCCAGTTTTTATAGGAGGTTCATTAAAGACTTCTCTAAAATTTCTAGGCCTCTGACTAATCTCTTACAAAAAGATATTCCTTTTGTCTTCGATGATGATTGTGTAGAAGCATTTGAAATACTTAAGAAAGCTTTGATTTCTGCACCTATTGTTCAGCAACCTAATTGGAATTTACCCTTTGAAATTATGTGTGATGCTAGTGATTATGATGTAGGTGTTGTTCTAGGACAAAGAGTTGATAAGAAACTAAATGTTATTCAATATGCTAGTAAAACTCTAGACAGTGCCCAGAGAAATTATGCTACTACTGAAAAAGAATTTTTAGCAGTTGTATTTGCTTGTGATAAGTTCAGACCTTATATTGTTGATTCTAAAGTAACTGTTCACACTGATCATGCTGCTATTAAATATCTTATGGAAAAGAAATATGCTAAACCTAGACTTATTAGATGGGTTCTCCTACTACAAGAATTTAATTTGCATACTATTGATAGAAAGGGAGCTGAGAACCCCGTTGCAGACAACTTGTCTAGGTTAGAGAATGTTCTTGATGACCCACTACCTATTGATGATAGCTTTCCTGATGAACAATTAGATGTCATAAATGCTTCTTGTACTACTCCTTGGTATGCTGATTATGCTAATTACATTGTTGCTAAATTTATACCACCAAGTTTTACATACCAGCAAAAGAAAAGGTTTTTCTATGATTTAAGACATTACTTCTGGGATGACCCACACCTTTATAAAGAAGGAGTAGTGGTGTTATTAGATGTTGTGTACCTGAGCATGAACAGGAACAGATCCTACGCAAGTGTCACTCCGAGGCTTATGTAGGACACCACGCTGGAGATAGAACTGCACATAAGGTATTGCAATCCGGTTTTTATTGGCCTACTCTCTTCAAAGATGCCCGTAAGTTTGTCTTGTCTTGTGATGAATGCCAAAGAACTGGTAATATTAGTAGACGTCAAGAAATGCCTATGAATTATTCGCTTGTTATTGAACCATTTGATGTTTGGGGCTTTGACTATATGGGACCGTTTCCTTCCTCTAATGGGTATACACATATTTTAGTTGCTGTTGATTACGTTACTAAGTGGCTAGAAGCTATTCCAACTAGTAGTGCTGGTCATAACACCTCTATTAAGATGCTTCAAGAAGTTATTTTTCCGAGGTTTGGAGTCCCTAGATACCTAACGGCCGATGGTGGTTCACATTTTATTCATGGTGCTTTTCATAACATGCTTGCTAAGTATGATGTTAATCACAGAATTGCATCTCCATACCACCCACAGTCTAGTGGCCAAGTAGAACTGAGTAATAGAGAGCTCAAATTAATTTTGCAAAAGATTGTTAATAGATCTAGAAAGAATTGGTCCAAGAGACTTGATGATGCATTATGGGCTTGTAGAACTGCATATAAGAATCCTATGGGTATGTCTCCATATAAAATGGTTTATGGAAAATCTTGTCACTTACCTCTCGAACTAGAAGATAAGGCATATTGGGCCATTAAAGAGCTCAATTATGATTTCAAACTTGCAGGCGAGAAGAGGTTATTTGACATTAGCTCACTTGATGAATGGAGAACTCAAGCCTATGAGAATGCCAAACTGTTTAAAGAAAAAGTTAAAAGATGGCATGACAAAAGGTACAAAAGAGTGAGTTTAATGTAGGTGATTATGTGTTGCTTTTTAACTCTCGTTTAAGATTTTTTGCAGGAAAACTTCTCTCTAAATGGGAAGGTCCTTACGTTATGAAGGAGTTCTATCGTTCCGGTGCCATAAAAATCAACAACTTCAAAGGCACAAATCCGAAGGTGGTGAACGGTCAAAGAATCAAACATTATATCTCAGGGAATCCAATAAATGTTGAAACTAATGTTATTGAAACCATGACCCCGGAGGAATACATAAGGGACACTTTCCAGAACATTTCAGACTCCCAAAAGGAATAGGTATGTGGTACGTTAAGTAAACCGACTCCAAAACAGTTCTAATAGCAGTTTTTCTCTGTTTTGGAATATTTAAGAAAATAGGAAAAATAAGAAGTAGTCCGGGAAGGACACTAGCCATCCACGAGGGTGGAGGGCGCGCCCCCTGCCTCGTGGGCACCTCATGTGCTCTCCGGACTCTGTCTTCTTGCATGATACTTCTTTTGGTCGGTAAAAATTTATTATATAATCTCCCGAAGGTTTTGACCACCGTATCACGCAAATATCCTCTGTCTTTGTTTCGAGCTGTTTTCTGACAAATCTAAATCACCATGACTTCTTCAAGCGCCCCCAAGGACAAGTTTTTCGAGAAGGTCATCAACCCCTACCTCGCGGAGGTGCTGCAACACCCTCAAACCATTGAGATGCGTGAGGGGTGTTGCACATCCGCGATGTTGAGGGACCAAGGAGGACTTGAAGTGTGGAGACAAGACTCAAAGCAACGGAGCAACAGGTTTTCAAGTGCCAAGGGATGGTGGAACGCGGACTCAATGCCAACCAGATGATGATCGCGAAGTTCACCAACAACCTCAAGCTAGATGCCAAGAACATTGGGGAAAACATCTTCAAGCTTCATGAGAAAATTGAGCACCTCCAAGCCCATATCTATGACCTGCAAAACCAAAACTGTGAGTATGAATATAGATTCAAGAGGATGAGTTTGGCTACAGATTTGAGGATCCCGGAGACTCGATCATCCTTCTATGATGGTGAGCCTATGCCTTGGAAGATGGACGACAAGCCTACATCATCAATAACTCCATCATCACCACCTCCGAAGAAAGAGACATAATCACATGGGTATGGGCACTCCTCTTACAATTGCCAAGCTTGGGGGAGGTGCCCCGGTATTGTATCACCATCACACTCCTATCTTTACCGTTTTTCTTAGTTTGATCCTTTTAGTAATATCTTGATCTAGTAGAATAAAGTTTTGGTATGATTTAGTTTTGAAGTTTTGCCTTATGATCCTTCTATATAATCGAGTCCGTGAGCTATATATAATAAAGATTAGTGTTGAGTCAAGGGCATGATTATCTTGCTATGATCTTGAAGGAATAAAAGAAAAAGAAAGAACTAAAAGAAATAAAAGAGATCATATTGATCTTATGGAGAGTAATGACTTCACATATAAAGAGTATGATGAATAAAAGTTGTTGAGAGTTGACAAACATAGTTTTGGTCATCGTTGCAATTAATAGGAAGTAATAAAGAAAGAGAGCTTTTCACATATAAATATACTATCTTGGACATCTTTTATGATTGTGAGCACTCATTAAAATATGACATGCTAAAGAGTTGATGTTGGACAAGGAAGACAACATAATGGGTTATGTTTTCTTATATCCAAAATAAATATATTGTCATGGATCATCCAACATGTTGAGCTTGCCTTTTCCCCTCATGCTAGCCAAATTCTTTGCACCAAGTAGAAATACTACTTGTGCTTCTGAATATCCTTAAACCCAGTTTTGCCATGAGAGTCCATCATATCTACCTATGGATTGAATAAGATCCTTCAATTAAGTTGTCATGTTGTATGCAAAAAAATTGCTCTCTAAATATGTATGACTTATTAGTGTGGAGAAAATAAGCTTTATACGATCTTGTGATATGGAAGCAATAGAAGCAATGGACTGCATAATAACGGTCCATATCAGAAGTGGCAATATAAAGTGACGTTCTTTTGCATTAAGATTTCGTGCACCCAACCATAAAAGCACATGACAACCTCTGCTTCCCTATGCGAAGGGCTCATTTATTCTTGTGTTATATATTATGCAAGAGTCATGGTGATCTTCACCATTCCTTTTTATATTTAATCCTTTGGCAAGCACCTTCTGTTGGATGTAAGTTAGCATGAACTATTATTGTTGACATTACCCTTGAGGTAAAAGGTTGGGAGGCAACACTATAAGCCCCTATGTCCGATTAAAACTCCATACCCATAACTATTGTGTGAGTGTTAGCAATTGTGAAAGACTAAATGATAGTTGAGTATGTGGACTTGCTGAAAAGCTCTTATATTGACTCTTTCCGATGTTATGATAAATTGCAATTGCTTCAATGACTGAGATTATAGTTTGTTAGTTTTCAATGAAGTTTCTGATTCATACTTGACATTGTGAATAGATTGTTACTTTAGCATAAGAAATCATATGACAATATATATTGCTGTTATAAGAATGATCATGATGCCCTCATGTCCGTATTTTTCGATTTCGGCTTACGTTTGAGGACAAGCGAGGTCTAGGCTTGGGGGAGTTGATACGTCCATTTTGAATCATGCTTTTATATCGATATTTATTGCATTATGGGATGTTATTACACGTTATGTCACAATACTTCTGCCTATTCTCTCTTATTTTACAAGGTTTACATGAAGAGGGGGAATGCCGGCGGCTGGAATTCTGGGCTGGAAAAGGAGCAAATATTAGAGACCTATTCTGCACAACTCCAAAAGTCTTGAAACTCCATGAAAGTTATTTTTGGAATTAATAAAAAATACTGAGCGGAGAAAGTACCAGAGCAGGCCCACACCCTAGCCACGAGGGTGGGGGCACGCCCTACCCCCTGGGCGCGCCTCCTGCCTCGTGGGCCCCCTGGCAGTCCTCCAGTGACCATCTTCTACTATATGAAGTCTTTTACCCTGGAAAAAATCATAAGCAAGCTTTCGGGAAGAAACACCGCCGCCACGAGGCAGAACCTTGGTGGAACCAATCTAGGGCTCCGGTGGAGCTGTTCTGCCGGGGAAACATCCCTCCGGGAGGGAGAAACCGTCACCAACGTCATCACCATCGATCGTCTCGTCGGGAGGGGGTCAATCTCCATCAACATATTCACCAGCACCATCTCCTCTCAAACCCTAGTTCATCTCTTGTATCCAATCTTTGTCCCAAAGCCTTAGATTGGTACCTGTGGGTTGCTAGTAGTGTTGATTACTCCTTGTAGTTGATGCTAGTTGGATTATTCGGTGGAAGATCATATGTTCAGATCCTATATGCATATTAATACCCCTCTGATTATGAACATGAATATGATTTGTGAGTAGTTACATTTGTTCCTAAGGACATGGGAGAAGTCTTGCTATAAGTAGTCATGTGAATTTGGTATTCGTTCGATATTTTGATGAGATGTATGTTGTCTCTCCTCTAGTGGTGTTATGTGAACGTCGACTACATGACACTTCACCATTGTTTGGGCCTAGAGGAAGGCATTGGTAAGTAATAAGTAGATGATGGGTTGCTAGAGTGACAGAAGCTTAAACCCTAGTTTATGCGTTGCTTCGTAAGGGGCTGATTTGGATCCATATGTTTCATCCTATGGTTAGGTTTAACTTGATACTTATTTTGTAGTTGCGGATGATTGCAATAGGGGTTAATCATAAGTGGGATGCTTGTCCAAGAAAGGGCAGTACCCAAGCACCGGTCCTCTCACATATCAAATTATCAAAGTAACGAACGCGAATCATATGAGCGTGATGAAAACTAGCTTGACGATAATTCCCATGTGTCCTCAGGAGCACTTTTCTTTATATAAGAATTTGTCCAGGCTTGTCCTTTGCTACAAAAAGGATTGGGCCACCTTGCTGAATTTTATTTACTCTTGTTACTTATTACCCGTTACAAATTACCTTATCACAAAACTATCTGTTACCGATAATTTCAGTGCTTGCAGAGAATACCTTACTGAAAACCGCTTGTCATTTCCTTCTGCTCCTTGTTGGGTTCGACACTTACTTATCGAAAGGACTATGATAGATCCCTTACACTTGTGGGTCATCAGCTGGCAAGACTGATGTTCTTGTTTATAATACCCTTGATGCGACTCGGCAGTGTCGTCACCTCGTCGGGCGACGCCCAATCCAGGACCCTGTTGATCCATGAGGTAAGCCGCATTGGAGGCCCGGATGTGAACTCGGGAGCGGCGGCCCATGTGGTGTCGCGGGGTTTCGTGATATAGAACTGATAACCCGCAAGTATACGTGATCAATTGTAGCCTCTTTCGATAAGTAAGAGTGTCAAATCCAACGAGGAGCTAAAGGTAGAACAAATACCCTCTCAAGTCCTATCTGCCACTGATACGACTCTACGCATGCTTAGTGTTCGCTTTACCTAGAACAAGTATGAAACTAGAAGTACTTTGTAGGTGTGATAGGCTAGGTTTGCAAGATACTAAAGAGCATGTAAATAAAAAGTAGGGGCTGTTTAGATAAAGAAGCAATAAAGTAAATATAGCGAGTGTGGAAAAGTGGTGGTAGGAGTTGTGAAATTGTCCCTAAGAAATTGACTACTTTACTAGACCGGTAATCACTATTGCAATTCTATTTGAGGGAGAGGCATAAGTTAACATACTTTCTCTTCTTGGATCATATGCACTTATGATTGGAACTCTAGCAAGCATCCACAACTACTAAAGATCATTAAGGTAAAACCCAACCATAGCATTAAAGCATCAAGTCCCCTTTATCCCATACGCAAACAACCTACTTACTCGAGTCTGTGCTTCTGTCACTCACGCCACCCACCATAAGCAAATCATGAACATATTGCAAACCCTACAATGGGATTCCCTCACGCTTGCGTGACACGGAGGGCACAATAGGACATCACCAATAGTAAAACATGCAACTCAAACCAATCATAGCAATTCATCAATCACTGGTTGGACAATGAAAATCTACTCAGACATCATAGGATGGCAACACATCATTGGATAATAATATGAATCATAAAGCACCATGTTCAAGTAGAGGGTACAGCGGGTTGCGGGAGAGCGGACCGCTGAATATAGATGGGGTAAGGTGATGGAGAGGTTGGTGAAGATGGTGGAGGTGTTGGTGAAGATCGCGGTGATGATGATGGCCCCCGGTGGCGTTCTGGCGCCACCAGAAGCAAGGGGGAGAGAGCCCCCCTTCTTCTTCTTGTTCTTACTTGACCTTCTCCCTAGATGGGAGAAGGGTTCCCCTCTGGTCCTTGGCTCCCATAGCGTGGGAGGGGTGAGAGCCCCTTCGAGATTGGATCTATCTCTCTGTCTCTCTCGGTTTCTATGCTTCTCAGATTCTGCCCTTTCATCGTTTCTTTTATATCCAGAGATCCGTAACTCCGATTGGGTTGAAACTTTCGCCCAGATTTTTCTCCTAAAATTAGCTTTCTTGCGGCAAGATAAGAGCGTCAACCGCGTTACGGGGTGCCCACGAGGGTCCAGGGCGTGCCTGCCCCCTGGGGCGCGCCCCCTGCCTCGTGGCCCCCTCGGGCACCGTCTCGCGTTGATTCTTCCTCCCAAAAATCACAAATATTCCAAAATAATTCTCCGTCCGTTTTATCCTGTTTGGACTCCATTTGATATTGGGTTTCTGCGAAACATAAAACATGCAACAAACAGGAACTGGCACTGGGCAGTGGATCAATATGTTAGTCCCAAAAAATAGTATAAAAAGTTGCCAAAAGTATATGAAAGTTGAATAATATTGGCATGGAACAATAAAAATTACAGATACAATGGAGACCTATCAGCATCCCCAAGCTTAATTCCTGCTCGTCCTCGAGTAGGTAAATGATAAACAAGATAGTTTTTGATGTGGAATGCTACCTAGCATAATCTTGATCATATGTCTAATCATGGTATGAATATTAAGACACGAGTGATTCAAAGCAATAGTCTATCATTTTACATAAAAATGATAATACTTAGGGCATCCCAACAAACAATCATGTCTTTCAAAATATCAATGCTTCAGAATGTTATCCCTACAAAATCATATAGTCTGCTATGCTCCCTTTTCTTAACACAAGGTACCCCTCATGCCTATCCTGGTGTCAGCCAAGCAATTGTTTCATACTTTAGTATTCTCAAACTTTTTCAACTTTCATGCAATACATGAGCGTGAGCCATGGATATAGAACTATGGGTGGAATAGAATATGATGGTGGAGGTTATGCGGAGAAGACAAAAAGGGAGAAAGTATCACATCGACGCGGCTAATCGACGGGCTATGGAGATGCCCATCAATTGATGTCAATGCGAGGAGTAGGGATTGCCATGCAACGGATGCACTAAGAGCTATAAGTGTATGAAAGCTCAATCTAAAACTAAGTGGGTGTGCATCCAACTTGCTTGCTCATGAAGACCTAGGGCATTTGAGGAAGCCCATCGTTGGAATATATAAGCCAAGTTCTATAATGAAAATTCCCACTAGTATATGAAAGTGACAATATAGGAGACTCTCTATATGAAGAACATGGTGCTACTTTGAAGCACAAGTGTGGTAAAAGGATAGTAACATTGCCCCTTTTATTTTTCTCTTTTTTTTGCACGGGCTTCTTTGGCCCCCTTTTTTATTTAGGCTTCTTTGGCCTCTTTTTTTATGGGGCAATGCTCTATAATTATGATCATCACACTTTTATTTACTTACAACTCAATATTACAACTCAATATCTAGAACAAAGATATGACTCTATATGAATGCTTCCGGCGGTGTACCGAGATGTGCAATGATCTAACGTAGCAATGACATCAAAAAACGGACAAGCCAAGAAAACATCATGCTAGCTATCTTACGATCATGCAAAGCAATATGACAATGAATGCTCAAGTCATGTAAATGATGATGATGGAAGTGGCATGGCAATATATCTCGGAATGGCTATGGAAATGCCATGATAGGTAGGTATGGTGGCTTTTTTGAGGAAGATATAAGGAGGCTTATGTGTGATAGAGCGTATCGTATCACGGGGTTTGGATGCATCGGCGAAGTTTGCACCAACTCTTGAGGTGAGAAAGGGCAATGCACAGTACCGAAGAGGCTAGCAATGATGGAAAGGTGAGAGTGCGTATAATCCATGGACTCAACATTAGTAATAAATAACTCACAAACTTATTGCAAAAAATTATTAGCCCTTGAAACAAAGTACTACAGCATGCTCCTAGGGGGGAGGTTGGTAGGAGTTAACCATCGCGCACCCCCGACCTTCACGCAAAGATAAACAATCAAAATACAATGTGCGCCAATTTGGTTACATAGTTAGCAGACCATACGTGCATGCTTGGGAATCACAAACCTTAAAACCAACATCCTTACTAAACACAACCATCTACTAGTACCTCCCACATATTATCATCTCTATATCACAAAACTTTTGCAAGGAATCAAACATATCATATTCAGCGATCTACAAGTTTATGTAGGATATTATGACTAACCATGTGAATGACCAATTCCTGTCATCTCTCTAAATAAATATAAGTGAAGCAAGAGAGTTTAATTCTTTCTACAAAAGATATGCCCATGCTCTAACAAATATAAGTGAAGCAAAAGAGCATTCTAAAATGGCGGTTTTCTATGTGAAGAGAAACAGGCAATCCAAACTTCAAATGATATAAGTGAAGCACATGAAGCATTCTATAAAGCCATACTCAAAAGATTTAAGTGAAGTGCAATGAGCATTCTATAAATCACCCAAGGACTATCTCATACCAGCATGGTGCATAAAATAAAAATGAAAACTAAATGCAAAAGACGCTCCAAGATTTGCACATATCGCATGAACGAAACGAATCCGAAAACATACCGATACTTGTTGAAGAAAGAGGGGATGCCTTCCGGGGCATCCCCAAGCTTAGACGCTTGAGTCTCCTTGAATAATTACTTCGGGTGCCTTGGGCATCCCCAAGCTTGAGCTCTTGCCTCTCTTCCTTTTCCTCATATCGGGACCTCCTCGATCAAACACTTCATCCACACAAATTTCAACAGAAAACTCGATAAGATTCGTTAGTATAATAAAGCAAATCACTACTCTAAGTACTGTAGAAAACCAATTCATATTTTGTTTTTGCATTGTGTCTACTATAATATAACCTTTTCATGGCTTAATCCACTGATAGAAATTGATAGTTTCATCAAAACAAGCAAACTATGCATCAAAAACAGAATCTGTCAACAACAGAACAGTCTGTAGCAATCTAAACATTCACCATACTTTTGGTACCCCGAAAATTCTACCAAAATTAGGAAAAATAAAAAAATTGTACAAAAAGACAGTGCAAAAAGAATCAGAACCGTTTGACTTTCCAGTTAAAATGTAAAATCACGCACTACAGCCAAAGTTTCTGTCCTGCACCGTACAAACTAACAAGCATTGTAAACATCCTAAAGGCAAACCTTGGCACATTATTTTTATAATACAATGGAATTGTACTACGGGATAATTATTTTTATTGAGAAGTTTCTGTAATTAAGATTCACAAAGTTTCCGTGAGCATGACCAAAGTTCAAGGAGCTCCCCCACTTCAACAATGCTTGTCTCTCTCACTTTCACTTTCCTTTTTGAAAAGTTTTGGATTCCCCTCTTTTTTTTAGACTATATAAAAGCACTCAACAGAAATAAATGACTCTCTAAAACTTCTGGGTTGTCTCCCTAGGAGTCCATTCTTTAAAGCCATTAAGCTAGGCATATAGTGCACAAGTAATGGATCCACCCTGATCCCAAGGTATATTAAAGCCAATTTTAATTAACAATGATTTGTAATTTAGTAGTGAGAACAAAGTAACATATATCATGCAACAACAAAGTCTAACTCTCTTCTTATGCATCGGCATGTTGTCGGTGTCAAAACCGGCGGATCTCGGGTAGGGGGTCTCGAACTGTGAGTCTAGGCGGATGGTAACAGGAGACAAGAGACACGATGTTTTTACCCAGGTTCGGGCCCTCTCGGTGGAGGTAATACCCTACTCCTGCTTGATTAATATTGATGATATGGGTAGTACAAGAGTAGATCTACCACGAGATCAATGAGGCTAAACCCTAGAAGCTAGCCTATGGTATGATTGTTGTTCGTCCTACGGACTAAAACCCTCCGGTTTATATAGACACCGGAGAGGGCTAGGGTTACACAGAGTCGGTTACAACGGTAGGAGATCTACATATCCGTATTGCCAAGCTTGCCTTCCACGCCAAGGAAAGTTCCATCCGGACACGGGACGGAGTCTTCAATCTTGTATCTTCATAGTCTTGGAGTCCGGCCGACGGTGATAGTTTGGCTATCCGGACACCCCCTAGTCCAGGACTCCCTCAGTAGCCCCTGAACCAGGCTTCAATGACGACGAGTCCGGTGCGCATATTGTCTTTGGCATTGCAAGGCGGGTTCCTCTTCTGAATACTTCATAGAAGATTTTGAACACCAGGATAGTGTCCGGCTCTGCAAAATAAGTTCCACATGCCACCGTAGAGAGAATAACATTTATACAAGCTCAGTCTGCTGATGTATCTCGTGGCATGACGTCACACCACGGCCAAGCCTTTATTCGAATTGTTTTTATTGTTCCACCTCAGCATGTTTAGTGAAGCGGTTTCCTTGGCACGTCTTGTCAAAGCAGAGATCGTGTCCCCTTATTCCGGAATTCTCATCAATACGGGCGTGGGTAACCCAACCGCGCCATTGATTACGGCGCTTGGGAGATAAGCGAGTTTTACCAGGCCGGTGGGGACGCATAGTTTCGTCCATCCATATATAAGGGGATATGATCCACCTTTTTACCCACGCCTTCTTCCTCCTTTGCTTATCCATTTCCGCGTACTCGAGCTCCAGCGCCCAAGTCCGCACATCTCGCCTCGACCTTCCCCAGCCATGTCCGGAGCGGGAGGTAAGTGGATGGCCTCCTCCGTCACGGAGGGGCACATCAAAAGGTTGAGGAAAGCCGGATACCTGCACCACGATATTGCGCACTAGCTTCCAGATGAGGGGCAGCTCGTCCCCACCCCCAGGTCCCATGAGAGGGTGGTGTTCCTTCCCCATTTCCTCCGCGGACTGGGCTTCCCACTCCACCCATTTGTCCGGGGGCTCATGTTCTACTACGGCCTGGATTTCCATGATCTGGCCCCGAATTTCATCCTCAACATCTCGGCGTTCATCGTCATGTGCGAGGCCTTCCTCTGCATCCAGCCCCACTTCGGCTTATGGCTGAAGACTTTTAATGTCAAGCCGAAGGTAGTGGGCGGCCGCCAAGCGGAGTGCGGAGGCGCTATGGTGGGCAAGATGCCCAACGTCACATGGCTCAAGGGCGCCTTCGTGGAAACCATCAAAGGGTGGCAATCGGGGTGGTTCTATGTGACCGAGCCGCGTGACCCAGAATGGGCAGCGGCCCCCGAATTCAAATATGGTATCCCCACACGGCTCACCTCCTAGAAAGAGAAGGGCCTGACATGGGGTGATTCGGAGGAGCTGACCGAACTCCAAACCTGCGTCCAAGACCTTGTGAACAAGAAGACCAAGCTCGTCAACATGGTCCAGGTCATGCTCGTCCGCCGGATCCTCCCATGCCAACAACGGGCCTTCAACTTGTGGGAGTTTGATCCGGCACAGCACCAGACCTTCAGCCGACTCTTCGACACTACGTACGAAGACGCCTGGAGGGTGCTGTTCAGGGGCGCCGAAGCTCCCGCATCTGCTACCGAGGATCGCGGATTCAGCTCGCAGCGTCAAGCCGGCGAGGTAAGCTATTTTACCCTTTATAGGACACTTGTTTTCCATAGTTTGACTCTATGCGGGATCTAAACTCCCTTTACCTTTGACAGGCTTGGCAGAAGAAGTCCGGGTAGGTTAACTGTCCGGCTCCCTTGCCAGAAGACCCAGCGAATGCCCGATTAACGGGACTGTTGGCTCTGGCGCCTTACGTGGTGCCGAAGAAGAAGGCCAAGAAGAAGGCCACGGGAACTTAGAGGAGTTCCCGGCGCCAGGTGTTATCGAACTCATCGTCCGATGACTCCAAGGCAGACTCCTCCCGCGAAGACGAGGAGGAGAAGAAAGAGGCCTCTCCCCCAGAGGGGGAGAGAAGAAAAGGAAGGCTTCCCCAACGGAGGAGGCCAAAGGGTCCAAGAAGGGAAGGACCCTTCCTCCGGACTGTTCCACCAACGCCGACGACGGCGAAGAGGAGTGGCCTTTGAGGGTCAAGCCCCTGGCGAGATCGTAAGTCTCCGGATTCCATAATAACTCATGATTTTTCTTTCGTCGCACAGTGTCTTCTAACGCCGAATACCACCATGTAGCCCGCCCAAGGACGATCTCCCCGCTTCGTCGAGTGGCTCCTTGGATTCGTCGGATGTGAATAGCGCTTCACTTCCGACCGCCTCCTCCCCCCGCGACGTAGACGACGCCGAGGTGGGGTCCCAAAAGGGCCCCAGCCAGGAGGAGGAGGCCCCGGAGGTGCCGCAGGGCAACCTCCCGGACTTTGGACTGGACTCCACACCGGAACATTTAGTGGTTCCGGAGTCCGGCGGGCGGCCCCTTCGTAGGAAGGGCGAGACTGCGATGCCGGTGACCTCCGTCCAACCGGAGGCGCCGGATAATTTGCTAGAGGCACTCAACGGCGCTTCCATCGACGAGGAGCACCGCACTGTCATGAGTGCGGTGATTCAGAAGGTTCAGTCCGCCAAGAGCGGGATGACCGAAGCCTGCACCAGCCTTCTAATAGGCTTTGAGGTATGTGATTAAGATATGTAAAAATAGTACCGCATAGACAGTAGCCCCTGATGCTTAGTTTGGTGTTCGGAAAGAAAAGCCGAACTAAGGATCTAAAAAGATATACGCAGGAGTCTAACACAAATATGTCAATATGGGAATGCAGGCTGCGCTGTTGACCTCTGCCGCACTGACTACGGAGGTCAATGCCTTGACGCAGAGCCTCGAGCAGTCCAAGAACGAGCTCGGCCGTGCCAAGAAGCAGCTCAAGAACAAGGAAGGTAAGTAATACCTTATTAAAGTAATACCTTATAGAAAAGGATTTGGTTGCAAAAAATGACAGGGATAACGTGAGTATTGCAGGGGCCACGAATGAGGTGGCGACCCTGAAGGAAGCGGTGTCCGAGGCCGAACGCAATGCGGCCGCGGGACGCACCGAGCGGGAGAAGCAGGAGGAGCGGGTGGCGGAGGTGCGGCAAGAGCTCCAGGCTCTCGTGGAAAAACACAAGTTTGGAGCGTGACTCGAAGACTCGAGAGTCCGAGCTCACCTCGGCTCTTGAGAGTGCCAAAGCCGCCAAGGCCGAAGCCCAAAAAGCCCTCCAGGAAATTGAGGCGATAAAGAAGATAGCGGCGGGTAAGGCATTCTTCATGCAAAGCAAGCATGTAAAAGTGAATTATCTGTTACTTACCCGGATTCGGAGCTCTCCAGGAGCGTTCGGAGATCTGCCCCGTAGCGTGTCCGATGCTGCTGCGTTCTGCAGGGCCGAGGAGGGGAGCTCGATGGAAAAGGTGTTATGGTCTCAGTATGCTGAGGCCGGACATCCGATGCCCCTGAGCGACCAGCTGAAGCAGTTGGTCGAGCTCCACAAGGTGGCCGAACAGGCCATGAACGGCCTCATAGTTCGGTTGTGGCCCCAAGAAGCCATGCCTGGGAGATACTTCGGTCTGGTGCGGCGGCTGGTGGATGCCTGTCCATGGGTTGAAGTCATCAAGCACTCCGCCTGCGTTGAAGGTGCCCGTCGGGCCCTTGCTCGTGCTAAAGTGCACTGGGGCAGGAGGGACGCCGAGAAGCTTGTGACGGACGCGCCACCGCCAGGCAAGGAGTATCGCACGCCCGAGATGTACTATAAGGGTGTCCTGAAGGGTGCCCGCCTTATAGCGGGTGAATGCTCCAAAGATGTAATTTTTGAGTAGACTCGCATTTTGTTATCCTGTGCGCTGAAAACTTTGTTCATATGCGCTAAGCAACGCTTGTTAATTTAAAATATTACCTTCTATGCGGCCGTTTATCAAATCTGAGAGATGGCAAGTCGTTGGCTTCAGCCCCCATGCCACGAGTGCTGGGGTGTTCGGGATAAACTTGAGCGCTCTTTTTCCCATTTTTGGGTCCTTCGAGGGAGGCGCTCAACACAATGAACGAGGCAACCAGATTTATAATGCTTGAACACTCCCACTTAGCCATAGAATTCTATAATTTTAAATTTCGGCGAAGCCCCTAGTGTTCGGAAGGCCGACTTCGGGGCGCTATCCACGCCTGGGGCCGGACAAAGCCGGCTCCTCGCTCTAAGCGGCATAAGTCTTTAGGGACTCAGAAAAACCTCTCGAACAGCGACCGGCTCTCGCCCCATCATGACGGTCAGTTTTAGCTTTCTCCACTGAGGTGCTCAACCCAGCTCAACTGGGGCACAATCGCAGTGGTTCTCCCAGCGCTACCTTAGCCGATATAACAGAACGTAAGGTACCAAAACATGGGAGCCGGGCAAACCCAACTATTGACCCAAGACATGATTCGGAGCCGATGCATATAATGCTATAAGTTCGGGGTGCCGCACTTGTGGAAGTGTTCGGACTTATCACACCATATTTTGGGGAACTTAAGCCCCTGGTGTATTTGGCCGTACCAAAGCGTACGGGCGCAACATGTCATAAGTGAACATATAAAAAAGGAATGCAATGATAGGCAAAAAGCGATGCATTGTTTATTCAAAAAAAAATACACGATACAAATAGTGCGATAAGCAAGGGATGGGACTATTTAACATGTCCCCCTCCAGGGGTAGGCTGCGAGATGGTATGCAAAACAGGTATAATGCTCGTAATAGAGACCACTTGGATATTCGACGTAGCCTTTCTGCTTCCTTGGCTGTTGCATCTTGAGTTCGGCAAGTCTACTGCCGGACAGGGCTTCTGGAAAACGGAGTCCTGTGAGTAAGAAGAAAGAAAAAGAAGAATGACACAATTGGGAGCCCCTAGTGTGGTTGACCCGCACTCTAGGCATGCCGTGGTCGTGCCCCTCCCCCTGTGCCCATGGTATCTCTAGAGCGTAGTTATGTACGCGTGGTACTGGTCTCGCGATTTCGCGAGGGCTAGGGTTGGGGCCGCATTGCTACGCGTGCTCGGAACGTGCCAGGTGGTCTTGTTGTAGGTTACTCCGGGCGCGCTTGACGGTGTCCGGCCGCTTAACAGCCGGACTCGAGAATTGCCTTAAGAGGCTGCTTTGTATTTCCGCCGCGAGAGCCGCTGTATGCTCCTTCATTCGGAGTGAGCGTTCGGTGTTTCCGTTGACCGTAATGACTCCTCGAGGGCCTGGCATCTTGAGCTTCAGGTATGCGTAGTGCGGCACCGCATTGAATTTTGCAAATGCGGTTCGTCCGAGCAGTGCATGATAGCCGCTGCGGAACGGGACTATGTCGAAGATTAACTCCTCGCTTCGGAAGTTATCCGGGGATCCGAAGACCACTTCAAGTGTAACTGAGCCTGTACAATTGGCCTCTACACCTGGTATGACGCCTTTAAAGGTCGTTTTTGTGGGTTTAATCCTTGACGGGTCTATGCCCATCTTGCGCACTGTATCCTGATAAAGCAGGTTCAGGCTGCTGCCGCCGTCCATCAGGACTCTAGTGAGGTGAAATCCGTCGACTATTGGGTCTAGAACCAATGCGGCGAATCCGCCATGGCGGATGCTAGTGGGGTGGTCCCTTCGATCAAAAGTGATCGGGCATGAGGACCACGGATTGAACTTTGGGGCAACTGGCTCCATCGCATATACGTCCCTAAGTGCACGCTTCCGCTCCCTTTTGGGTATGTGGGTTGCGTATATCATGTTCACCGTCCGCACTTGTGGGGGGAAACCCTTTTGTCCTCTATTGTTCGGCGGCCGGGTCTCTTCCTCGTCATCTCTATGTAGCCCGTTGTCATTATTTTCGGCAATTAACTTGCCTGCCTGCTTGAACACCCAACAATCCCTGTTGGTGTGATTGGCTGGCTTTTCGGGGGTGACGTGTATTTGGCACAAGCAATCGAGTATTCGGTCCAAATTGGACGGGCCCGGAGTATTTCTTTTGAATGGCTTTTTCCGCTGACCAGGTTTAGAGCCTCTGAATCCGGCATTGACTGCCGTATCTTCAGTATTATCGCCGTTAATGTGGCGCTTGTGCTTATTGCGACGCGACCTGCCATTACTGTCCTTAGTATCCGAACTACCAGAGTTTTTGGTCAGGTTGTTACTGCGAGCTAGCCAGCTGTCCTCTCCCACGCAGAAGCGGGTCATGACTGATGTGAGGGCTGCCATGGATTTCGGCTTTTCCTGTCCTAGGTGACGGGCAAGCCACTCGTCGCGGATGTTATGTCTGAAGGCTGTAAGGGCCTCTGCATCCGGACAGTCGACGGTTTGATTTTTCTTAGTTAAGAACCGTATCCAGGATTGTCTGGCCGATTCATCTGGCTAATGAATTATGTGGCTTAGGTCATCAGCGTCTGGTGGGCGCACATATGTGCCTTGGAAGTTATCAAGGAATGCGGCTTCCAGGTCTTCCCAACACCCAATTGATTCTGCTGGCAAGTTGTTGAGCCAATGCCGAGCTGGTCCTTTAAGCTTGAGTGGGAGGTATTTGATGGCATGTAGATCATCACCGCGGGCCATGTGGATGTGAAGGAGATAGTCCTCAATCCAAACCGCAGGATCTGTTCTGCCGTCGTATGATTAAATGTTTACGGGTTTGAAACCCTCAGGGATTTGATGATCCATTAATTCGTCTGTGAAGCATAGTGGGTGTGCGGCGCCTCTGTATTGGGCTATATCACGACGCAGCTGAAACGAGCTTTGTCTACTGTGTTCGGCCCGGCCGGAATTGCTGTGTCCGGCCTGACGGTTGTCGTCACGTATCGTGGGGCGCCCACGCGATCCGTAGATCGATCTTGTTTGTCTTGCCTTATCCTCCAATATGTCTTGTAAGTCCGACGCATTCCCCCATGGCTTTGTACTTTTCAAGCGACGCCGGGGTGCGGCTTTAGTGGAGGGCCTAGAGGCCTCTCTGTCGCGGCCACGAGGTGGCCGGTCGGCCGTATTGTGCGCTGGTGATGTAGGTTTATGTTCTTCCTCCTCTAATCGGGGTAGCAGCTTGCGTTTGGGGTAGCTTTTGGAGGGGCGTTCGAGTTCATACTCTTCGGCCGCAAGGACTTCAGTCCATCTGTCGGCTAGCAAGTCTTGGTCAGCTCTAAGCTGTTGCTGCTTTTTCTTGAGGCTGCTTGCCGTGGCCATAAGCCTGTGTTTGAAACGCTCTTGTTCGACGGGATCCTCAGGCACGACAAATCCGTCGTCGTCGAGGCTTGCCTCGTCTCCGGAGGGAGGCATATAATTATCGTCCTCTACCTCTCTGTCTACCGCTCTCTCATGAGGGCTGGCTTCTCCATCCTCATGTGCTGAATCTTGCTGGAGGGGGTTGTCTTCGGCACAGTCCGGGGTGTTATTGTCTCCGGTGCCGGAATCTCCATTTTTGCTGTGGCGGGATTTAGAGCGGCGCCGCTGACGTCGGCGCTTAGGCTGTTTCTTGGAGGGGTCATCCTCCACTATTCCATCACCATTCCCATCCTTTGGGATGTCCACCATGTATATGTCGTATGACGAGGTGGCCTTCCAGTGCCCTGTAGGCGCTGGTTCTTGGTTGTCTCTGGCATCGTCGTCCATACCGTCGATGTCTTCGGAGTCCAAGTCTAGCATGTCGGTTAGGTCATCGACAGTGGCTACGAAGTGGGTGGTGGGTGGTCTTTGAATTCCTTCGTCGTCCGCATCCCAACCGTCCTGACCATAATCCGCCCAGGTCTCTCCTGATAAAGAGAGACACTTTAGCGAATTCAGGATGTCGCCAAAAGGCGAGTGCTGAAAGATGTCCGCAGCGGTGAACTCCATGATCGGTGCCCAATCGGGTTCGATTGGCAGGGGCACGGAAGGTTCGGGGTCCGGGGAGGAGTCCGGCACCTTGGAGTCACGAGCTTCACAAGGGACAGGGTTGGTATTCGGCTCTATCGCCGTAGAGGTAGCAGCCCCCGAGGCGGTGTCCAGCCACCCGTCCTTGATCAACGCAGTCGGCTCCGAGCTAAGGGTCGGAGCAGACTCTTGTGCGGCCTCCAGGGCATTGTCCGGCAGCAGAGCTAAATCATGCCCATCGTGACAGTGCGGCGCGCTCGGCTGTGGCTCGAATCTGTCGAAGATCAAGTCTCCGCGGATGTCAGCCGTATAGTTTAAACTTCCGAATCTGACCTGATGGCCAGGGGCGTAGCTTTCGATCTGCTCCAGATGGCCAAGTGAATTGGCCCACGGTGCAAAGCCGCCGAATATGAAGATTTGTCCGGGGAGAAAAGTCTCACCCTGGACCGCATTGTTGTTGATGATCGAAGGAGCCATCAGGCCTATAGGTGACGACACAGAGGAACTCTCAATGAAAGCACCAATGTCGGTGTCAAAACCGGCGAATCTCGGGTAGGGGGTCCCGAACTGTGCGTCTAGGCGGATGGTAATAGGAGACAAGGGACACGATGTTTTTACCCAGGTTCGGGCCCTCTCGGTGGAGGTAAAACCCTACTCCTGCTTGATTAATATTGATGATATGGGTAGTACAAGAGTAGATCTACCACGAGATCAATGAGGCTAAACCCTAGAAGCTAGCCTATGGTATGATTGTTGTTCGTCCTACGGACTAAAACCCTCCGGTTTATATAGACACCGGAGAGGGCTAGGGTTACACAAAGTCGGTTAAAATGGTAGGAGATCTACATATCCGTATCGCCAAGCTTGCCTTCCCTGCCAAGGAAAGTTCCATCCGGACACGGGACGAAGTCTTCAATCTTGTATCTTCATAGTCTTGGAGTCCGGCCTACGGTGATAGTTCGGCTATCCGGACACCCCCTAGTCCAGGACTCCCTCACATGTCATAAAAGAACAATTCATGCACACATAGTAAAGGCCAATGCATAGTATAAATAGTTTCCTGCAATTTTATCATATTGGAAACATAGAGAGGTGGAGATATAGTTCCTCTCTCATAATAATTGCAAGTAGGAGCAGAAAGCACATGCATATCACATTCATCAAAATTATCATGTGCAATGGTAAAAGGCAACCCATCAATATAATCCTTACTAAGCACAAACTTCTCTGATATAGTGTAGTAGGGAGAATTCAAAAAGATAATAGGACTATCATGCATGGGTGCAATAGCAACAATTTTATGTTTAACATACGGAACTATAGCAAGTTCATATCCATAAGCATAATTCATATTGGCATCTTAGACACAAGCATAGCAAGCATCATCAAAACGGGGTATTTCAAGAGAATCAACGGGATCATAGCAATCATCATAGCAATCATCCTTCGGTAAGCACGAAGGGGAATTAAACAATGTATGAGTTGAAGAGTTACTCTCATTAGAAGATGGGCACGGCTAGCTAATCCGCTCTTCGGAAAGTGCGTTATATCGACTAGAGGGGGGGTGAATAGGCGGTTTTTATGAATTCTTCACTCAGGAATTTGCTGGTGTGGAAATTCCTTAGCGAAGAACTACTTGCAGCGGAATAAGTACTCAAAAGTAAACATAACAGAACACAAGCATAGTCATCATGATGAAATGAATACAAGCACAGAGTACAGAAAGCATAAACACTGGATAACACAGGATGAAGACAAACAGACTGAAGAAATTGAACTGAGGAAGTTGAGAAAGTCTTCAGTCAAAGTCTTCAAACAGATATGAACAAGCACACAACAACTGAAATGAGGAAATGAAAGAGTTGAGGAAATAGAACTAGTAAGCTTGGTGAAGACAATGATTTGGTAGACCAGTTCCAACTGCTGTCTCAGTTGTACATCTGGTTGGAGCAGCTAAGTATTTAAACCCGAGGACACACAGTCCCGGACACACCGTCCTAACCGTATTCTCCTTGAGCTAAGGTCACACAGACCTCACCCAATCACTCATGGTAAGTCTTCAGGTGACTTCCAAACCTTCACAAACTCGGTCACTCGGTGATCCACAATTCCTTTTGGATGCTCTAGACCATGACGCCTAAACGTCTAGAAGAAGCAAGGTCTTCAAAGGTAACAAGCATCGGATCCACACAGGATCAGTCTCTTCAGTGATGCTCAATCACTTTGGGTTTGAAGGTGTTTGGGTTTGGGTTTTCCTCACTTGATGATTTTCGCTCAAAGTCCTCGGAGGATGGGATGCTCTCAAATGACAAGTGTCAGTTTCTCTCGAAGCAGCCAACCAGCTAGTGGTTGTAGGGGGGCGGCTATTTATAGCCTAGGGAGCAGCCCGACATGATAAGACATAAATGCCCTTCAATGATATGACCGTTAGGTGGGTAGATATTTTGGGACAGCTAGCGCATAGCACAGCAACGGTCAGAATTTTGAGGCTCAATCAGGGCTATCATGTTCCTCACTGTGTAGGCAATCCACACTGGCGAATTCCTAACTCCTCAGTCAAAACAAATTCCTCAGCAACCAGAAGAACTTCGTCTCTGTCACTGAAGAAATTGACTGAACTGTATGAGATTTCCAATGGCTTCACTCGAAGGGATTGGTAGGTGTAGGATTTTGAGTTGAGCATTACATGGAAATTTTTCCTTAGTATTTCCTCAACCCCCTTTAATAGTAAGGTGTTTCCTATGACTCAAGAAATAGAAAATGAAACTATGAAAACAAAAGTCTTCACACTTCATGTTCCTCGAATGAATTCCAAGTCTTCAAGGTCACACCAATTTCTTCACTTTCAAAGTCTTCAGAAAGTCTTCAGAAATCCAAAGTCTTTAGTCGAAGAACTTCAGTTTTAGGGGTCGACTTTCCTGTAAATATCAAACTCCTCATAGACTTATAGACCTATGTACACTCACAAACGCATCAGTCCCTTAACCTATAAGTCTTCAATACACCAAAATCACTAAGGGGCACTAGATGCACTTACAATCTCCCCCTTTTTGGTGATTGATGACAATATAGGTTAAGTTTTCAACGGGGATAAACATACGAAGTGTAAATACTGATATTGAGGAATTTGATTGCAAGATATGGAAGAACTCCCCCTGAAGATGTGCATAGAGAGGAATTTGCTTTTGAAGAAATGCACACTTGAAGAGTATAATCATGGAGTTCTCCCCCTATATCTTGTAATTCATACACGCATTTGACATATAATATGAAGAATTTGAAATGCATGATGAAATGTGGTGACTGATGTAATTCAGCATGAGTGCATTGACATTAATGAGGAATAAGCATGCAGAAGAACTTAGCAAAAGTATCAGGCCACCATAGAGTTTAAGTTTACAACTCGATCCAGCAAAGTCATCAAAAGAACAAGAGTTGTAACTTAGCAAAAAACACCCATATAAGATAGACCCGCTTGAAGACTAACTCAAATTTCTCCCTCTTTGTCATCGAATGACCAAAAGGGTTGAAAATGAGGACTAACGCCCCTGAAGAATATCATGAAGATCAAGGAGCGCCAGCGTTGTTGGGGTCGTCTGTCGTTGTAGGGTCTGCCGTAGTGTCGTCCAAGTCTTCATACTCGTCCGTGTCGCGTGATGAAGAATATGAACTGGCTACCAAGGAAGGAACCTTGACCTTCTTGTATTTCTTCGGTGGAGGATCAGACCAGTCAAAATCTTCCTTGAAGCATATTTGCTTCAGATCTTCTTCACCATATAGATGTGACAGAATAGCCTAGGTGTGATCGAAGACTTCATGGAGGTAGTAATGGTTTTTCTTCACTACATTATGTGTAGCAGTCATGTTGTGAAGAATAGAACCAAACTGACGCTTAACCCATTTGTGGTTTCGATCCACCTTCTGGTGAAGACTAAGAAGCAGCTCACGGTCAGTCATCACACGAGGAGCAGTGGCTTGAGGATTTGACTTGGGTACATTGGCAGCAGAATCATGAGTGGCAGAGTCATCATTGGTGGAATAAGATGCAGCTTTGTGAAACTAACCATCCAATGGATGAATGCCTTCATCAATAACAGTCGGTGCCTTGCCCTTCTCATCAGCTGAGGAATATGTCCGCTTGAGGACTTCAATCGGGGGAAGTAGCTGAGGTGATTCTGAAAATCAGCTTTGTAGTTGAGTGAAGACCTTATACTGAGGAATCTCATAATCCAAGGAGCATAAGGCTTCAGCTCAAAGGGAGAAAGTGCAACATTTGCCAGAGTCCTCATGAAGAAATCGTGATAATTGACAGGGATGCCATGCATGATGTTGAATAGCAGATTCTTCATGATGCCAACAATTTCCTCATCAGATGAGTCGTGGCCTTTGATTGGACTCAAGGTCTTCGTCGGAATGCGATAGACTGTTCTTGGCACATACAACAACTCCATCACGAGGAATTTGGTCCTTGGGGCTTGACCGGGCTTCAGAGGCTTCATGAGCACTTGCATGTAATGAGCAGTGAGTTCAGGTTCTTGGTATAGACAATGAGCACATCCAGGTGGAGGACTGATTGGCAGGGCATGAAGTAATTCAGAGGCCGGTGCCTTATAATGAGTGTTTTCGGTCATCCAGTCCAACACCCAAGTGTTGATATCATGAGCATCACCTGTGATGTGCAGAGTTGCGTAGAACTGAAGAATAAGCTCTTCATTCCAATCAACAATGTCAGAGCAAAAGTTGAGTAGTCCTGCATCATGAAGCACACTGAGGACTGGAGAGAAGCAAGGCATTGATTCCATGTCCACATGAGGAATATGCTCATGGTCGAAGACTTTGTCTTTGTTGAATAGCAGTGAAGAATAGAAGTTGGCCTGGCTGGTAGTCCAAAATCGCTTCCTTCTAAGACGAGCAAAGTCATATGGGTTGAATTCAGTGAACAAAACATGCTCGCCGAAGAAGTCATCAGCCTTGAATTTCTGCTTCTTTGAGAAAGGATCCTTTGGCTTGGGTGAGGAGTATCGGTCAATTGCATCACCACCTCAGGAATCGCAAACTCAGGATCAACAGGCTGCGGAATTTCAGGCTCTTCTTCAGTTGCAGCCTGGGTCTTCAATTCTTCATTAACATTTTCATCAGCACTAGTGGCTGGAATTTCTTCATGGACAGATGGGGTTGTACAAGGTTCTTTAGATCCCATTTGTACTTCAGTAGCAACAGGGGACTGAGGAATTTGTTGCAGATGTGTGAACAGTGGAGAGTTGGGGTGCTGACTTTCCCAAAAGTCATCATTCAACACAGGTGTTGTACATCCAATGTCCACATCTTCATCTTCCATTTCTTCAACGCCATCCTCTTCAGCAGTAAACTGAGGCATAGGCGAGGAGACAATTGGTGTTGAAGGGAGTGCATCCACTTCAATTTCTTCATCTAACTGCTCTGACGAAGCAGCAGAAGGAATTTCTTCATCTAATTCACTTGGAATCACATAATCTTCATCAAAAGGAACAAGGTCCTTTGATGGCATGAATGAGACAGGAATGACATCAATTGGGTTGTTAATTGAGCTTGTCAAAGGCTTCATCTTCTTCGGAGCTGAAGAATCTGATGAAGTTGATGCCTTCCTTTTCTTCACAGCTGCATGCTCTGCAGCCTTGGTCTTCTTCACATCTGATGCAGATGGAAGGATTGGAGTTGGTGTAGGCGCAAGAGGAGCAGAGGAATTTGGTTCAGCTACTTCAGGCACAACTGATGCAGTTGCCCTGACTTCTTCATTTTCTTCAAGTGCAACACTAGTGGATGCCCTGGCAATTTCTTCAGCGGCTGGAATGCAGTCATCAGGCCTGGTACTTCCATTTTCTTCAGCAGCCTGATTGTCATCAGCGGTGCTGGCATGTTCTTCAGTAGGTCGTGCAGATGCTTAGCTTGAGGATTTTCTTGTTGCGTTGGGGCTGCAACATTTGTGGTAAGTCCCTTGGACAGCTTGACAAACCTGACTTTGGCTCCAAGCCAGTCAGCATAGTAACGATCAAATTCATCACTCAGTTGCTTGATCTCAGCTTGTAAGGCAATGAGTTGTTCAAGGGAAAGGTTCAGAACATTTTCCCTCAGAAAGCGCTCTTTCTTGTACTGCGTTTTCTTCACTCTTCTTCCTTGTTCATATTTCCATTTTTCTTCTTCAACGAAGGCAGTCAAAACATGACTTTGACCAGGAGTGAGGTTCATCTCCGGCAAAGGTGTGTTCGGGTCCTTGTGCCATAGATCGATGAAATCTAGGATCAACTTCGAATACAGTATCATTGGCACATTGCCGCCTTTGGCTGTAGCGGCCCTGGCCTGCCTGTCTCTGATGATTTCAGCAAGTTCTTCCTCATCAGCCTCATCATCATTAGATGGCACTTGAAAGACGACCTGCTTCTTGTGAGGACTTGGTCGAGAGCCTCGTCCAGCAGTGGCCTTTTTCTTCAGCAGAGAGGGGCCAGTTGAGGAATTTGGTGCAGCTGAGGAACTTGCAGAAGCTCCTGAGGCAATTGAGATGCCTATAGTCCTTTGGCACATGGCAAGATGCACAGGTGCAGATGCTTTAGTTGGAGTAGGTGAGGACTTTATCGGAGGAGCTGAGGACTTTGAAGGAGTAGGAGCAGTTTGAGGAGTTGGCTGTGAGGGCTTTGAAGAATCTAGCCGTGAGGGCATTGCTGAGGAACTTGGCCGTGAGGGCATTAAGGGTAAAGCACTTGGCCTGTGAGTAGGTTTCTTAGCCATGGCCTTCTTCAGCTTGCTTGCAGAGGCCTCAGCAGCGGTAGCAGCAGCAGCAGAGTCTTCATTGAATTTCCTCACCGCTTCTTTTGCCTGTTTGGCCTGTTTGGCCTGGCGCTTGGCCCATTCATCAGGATAGTCCTCGTTGCGCTTGAGGCTGGTGGGATCTGCCAATTGGCCAGGTTCCAACGGAGGTCTTGGGCATGGAGGGTTGAGAGCGAATTTCTTCATATACTTGGGAGTAACATATCTGTACTCCCTCCATTCCCGTGCCCATCTCCTCTCTATCCTTTGTATGCACACCTTGCGCTGATTTTTGTCCTCCTTGCCAAATTTGGCCTCATCAAGAGTGCAATAATCCTTGTATATGTCATCAGGGATCTCGAAAGCAGTATTGACCTCAGGCCTCTTTCCACCCTTCTATGGCTTCTTACCATCAACCATTTTCTTCAGCTGAGGAATTTGTACAATGGAATTTCTGAAGATGTATGCAAATTTTCTTTGAGGAACGCTGCAAATGAGTTAAGTTGATGAGAACCTAGTGATTTAGCAGCAGACATGAGTACTTGTGAACAGAGTATAGTTGCGAGGAATTTGAAGAGGTCATATGCGTTCTCAGAAGGTTTTTCAAAAAGAATAAGTTTGAGGAATTTAACCAGATGAGTCTTGAAGAATTTCACTAAGCGATCTTTGTCTTAGGTTCCAGAGTTGTATAGATCGAAGATCCACACAATTGAGGAATCTTGAAGAAAAATTATTGCTTAGAGAAACGAATCAAGAGCTAATGACATGTGAGGTGTTCATTGTGTGAAGATTTGAAGAATGAACACCTTTGAAGATTTTTAAGAAAATATTTGGATCAAAGAGGGCAGTAAAAGTAACTTTTAATTACCCTTTATGAAGACCACGAAGAACTGGGAAGTGTATATGTGAAGTTCGTCAGTTCAGATCTTCCACGCCCTAACTCGGCGGAGGAAGACAGCTACGGCAGCGACGGAGTGAAGAAATCCACAGCTGGCGCAAGTACGACGGCGATGAGGTCGAGGCAGTGAAGCTCTTCCTCACCGGCGACGGTGAAGTAGCGGCGGCGCTAGGGTTTGAGTAGCTCGAGCGGGATTGAGAATGAGTGGAGTAAAAACGAAATGAGGAAGGGGAGGGGGTATTTATAGTTGGAGTGAAAAACTGTACGCCCGAGGAAATTGGACGAACATGCCCCTGGCCCTTCTCATTCGCTTGACATGTGTCACCCACGTACCGAGAGGTGGCGATCGTGTGAGATCGTGGGTCAATAGATAAATATTATCGTGGGATGCGGAACGGTTTGAACGGCAAAACCGGAATTTTTGATAAGGTAAGTTAAAAGTTCCGTTCGCAAATTCTTCAGCTGACAAGGACACAGTGAAGATTTTGAACGAGTTTCAAATGGAACGCACATGAAGAATTTGTGAAAAGATTGGGTTGAGTTTAGCATAGAGGGGGAAGGGTCCGATCACATTCACTTAGCAGAAAGCAGCTTGAAGAAATAGCAATAAGTGAATGTTGTAGAGGACATAAACTCAATGATGATTTCAGACACCGCGCACAATTGTCATAGGGCTCTGAGAATCAAATTCTTTGTTAATTTCTTCACACTTGGAGTGTTAGTCTTCATTGATTGAAGAAAAACGTTTCTTCGCGTCTTGCACATCTAAGTCATCAATTTTGCATAAGTGTTAGGATGAGTCTCCTTTTCAAAGAACATTCGAAGATTCTAGGATATTTAGCTCACACCTCAACTTGCTAAATCTCTTCTCATCCAAGGGCTTTGTGAAGATATCGGCTAGCTGTTCTTCAGTCCGTACATGCTCAATGGAGATGTCGCCCTTCCACACATGATCACAAAGAAAATGATGATGAATTTGGATGTGCTTTGTCTTCGAGTGATAAACTGGGTTGTGAGCAATCTTGATTGCACTCTCATTGTCACAGTAGAGAGGCACATTCTTCATGTTGATGCCGTAGTCCTTGAGAGTTTGCTTTATCCACAACAATTGAGCACAACAAGAACCAGCAGCAATGTACTCAGCTTCAGCTGTAGATAGTGATGCACAATTCTGTTTCTTCGAGGACCAACAGACCAAAGATCGTCCCAGGAAATGGCATGTGCCAGATGTTGACTTGCGGTCCACACGATCACCAGCATAGTCAGAGTCTGAATATCCCATGAGATCAAAAGCCGAGCCCTTGGGGTACCATAATCCAAGTGTTGGTGTGTGAGCTAGATATTGAAGAATATGCTTCACAGCATTATGGTGTGATTCCTTCGGTGTAGCTTTAAATCGGGCACACATGCAAACACTAAGCATAATATCCGGCCTAGATGCACATAAATACAATAAAGAGCCAATTATGGAGCGGTATACCTTTTGATCAAACTCGACACCATTTTCATTAGTGCATAGATGGCCACTTGTGGGCATAGGAATTTTGACCCCTTCGCAATCTTGCATGCCGAATTTCCTCAATACATCTTTGAGGTATTTCTCCTGAGATATGAATATGTCATTGCGCTGTTGATGAATTTGAAGACCTAAAAAGAATTTCAATTCTCCCATCATAGACATTTTATATTCTTCACTCATCATATAGGCAAATTCATCACTGTAACGTTGGTCAGTACATACAAAAATGATATCATCAACATAAATTTTGCACATAAGATTTAGTGAAAAGAGTTGGGTTGAGTGAACCGGGTTTGAAGCCTTTCTTCATGAGGAATTCCTTCAAAGTATCATACCACGCCCGAGGGGCCTGCTTGAGGCCATCCTGGGCCTTATTGAGTCTCAAGACTTTGTCAGGATGCTTTGGATCTTCAAAACCAGGGGGTTGAGCTCGAACTAATGTAAAATTCTTCTTGCATAGCTTGAATCCACTCAGGCTCCAGAAATGCTTCATCTACCTTAGTGGGCTCTGTGATAGAGGCAAAAGCAAAGTGCCCACAAAATTTAGACAAATGTGAAGCTTTTGAGCGTGTGAGAGGACCTGGTGCTTCAATGTCATCGATGATTCTCTCAATTTGCACTTCATTTGCAACGCAAGGATGAGCGGGTTGTCGTCAAGGAATTTGATCCGCATTTTTTTCAGGACCATTTTCCTCAGCACCATTTTCTTCAGGTGCACCAGCTCGACGTTCTTCACATTCTGAAATGAATTCTTAAGCATATTCTTTGGTAGGAATGACATCCTCAGTAGCCTTGAACTTGATAGATTCCTTAGGTGCTGGTTCATCTATCACAGAAGGTAGGTTCTCTCTTTGCGAGCCATTATTTTCATCGAACCGCACATCTAGAGTTTCAACAACTTTGTGAAGAACGTTGTTGAAGACTCTGTAGGTGTGCGAGTCCTTTCCGTAACCAAGCATAAAACCCTCATGTGCTTTCGGTGCGAATTTAGAATTGTGATGAGGATCTCTAATCCAACATTTAGCACCGAAGACTTTGAAATAACTCACATTGGGCTTTTTGTCAGTGAGGAGTTCATAAGTAGTCTTCTTGAAGAATTTGTGAAGATATACTCTAATGATGATGTGGCAAGCAGTATCAATTGCCTCAATCCAGAAGCGACGATGCGTCTTGTATTCATCAAGCATAGTGCAAGCCATCTCAACAAGAGTTCTGTTCTTGCGCTCCACGACACCATTCTGCTGAGGAGTATAAGGAGCAGATAACTCATGAGTAATACCAAGTTCATCAAGATAATCATCAAGACCGGAATTCTTGACTCATTCCCATTGTCACTTCTGATGTGCTTGATCTTCACACCAAAGTTGGTTGAAGCCCTCGAGGAAAATCGTTTGAAGACTTCCTGCACCTCATGTTTGTAAGTGACAATGTGCACCCATGTGTAACGAGAATAATCATCAACAATAACAAAGCCATATAGAGATGCATCATTTGTAACGAGTATAATGATATTTGCCAAAGACAACAACCATATCAAGATCACAAAGCATTGAGACAGACATGAGGTTGTATCCCAAGGACTCGCCAAGCATGACTTTGTCGATGTGTCGATCCTTTGAGATCACAACCTTACCTAGACCCAATACCTGACTTTTGCCTTTGTCAGCGAAGATGATATGCTTCATATGCGATGGCGATAAAGAAGCATCCATCAATAGATTCTTGTCACCAGTCATGTGATTTGTACATCCACTATCGAGGACCCACTCATTGGCTTTGGGTTGATCATCTTGCAGATGAATTAGTGCAGCTTAAGAACTCATATACTTCATCAGTGAAGAATATGACATCAATATCACCAGATCAATTTCATCAAGCAATGGAATAGATAAAACAGTATGAGGACGTGAGAAATGAAAGTTCATTTCTTCATGATTAGCCGACATCCTTTTAGGTAATTTTCAGGTCTCCAGCAAATTCTTCAAATATTTTTAAGCACATCTGGAGACCTGACCCTGCATAAGAGATTAGTTCTATTTCTTCACTACCCACATCTGAAGGGGTGACAAAGAATTCATCACTCTGCGAGCACCATACGAGAAAGGTGGCATAGAAGCCAGTCCACTTTGTTTCACATAAGAGGAGTTAGGATAAGCATATGAATAAGCAGAGAAATTCTTCGAGGACTTATGACCATAATGGTTAGAAGAATAATGCTCATATTCATAGCCCTTAGCTCTTCCCTACGAAACAGAGGGGTTAGCACGATGATGATCATATGAGGATTTTGATCCTTTTGAGGAATTTGATCCACGTGAGGAATTTGGTCCGTATGAGGACTTGGATCCATATGAAGAATTCGGTCCATATGAAGAATTTAATCTGGAGTTCCTATTCTTCACAGTTGGTGACATTCACCTGAATACTTTCAAGGCAACTTTTGGGAACCCCGATTTTCTTCATAGGGGAACCGTTCTTACAGTTAGTGCCAACATATCTAGCAAATACTTCACCATTCTGATTTTTGAACAGTTTATAGTTGGAGTCAAATGACTCATCAGAAGAATGAGGAGATTCACATGTAAAGCCAGATAAATTGGATGGATCAACTGGAGGTCCCTTTGCAGCAACCCATGAGGTTTTGGGGTACTGCTCAGGCTTCCAATATGTTCCATCAGCATTGAGTTTCCTCTCAAAAGCAATACCCTCTTTCCTAGGGTTCCTGTTGAGGATCTTCTTTTAAGCACGTCACAAAGAGTCTGATGCCCTTTGAGGCTTTTGTACATGCCTGTCATGTACAATTCCTTCAGCCCTACATCATCAGTGATACTAGCAATGTCCTTAGGTGAGGAATTAGTGATAGCAGAGACAGATGAAGAATTATTAGCATTAGAAGCATTTGAACATCCAGGTGAAGAATTAGCAGATTCACGTTCAATGCACTTCAAACATGGAGGAACAAATTCTTCCTGAGTAGCCCTGATTTGTTGAGCAAGTAATGAATCGTGCTCCTTTTGAAGATCTTCATAACTCACTCTTAGCTTCTCAAGATCTTTTTTTCTTTGAAGAAATTCATAAGAAAGCTTCTCATGATCAGATAAGAGAGTGTTATGATGACCTTTAAGGGTGTCAAACTTGGACTGAAGTCTCTGAAGACTTTCAGCCAAAGCTTTCAACTGATCCATTTCTTCACCCAACATATCATCGCTCTTATTTAGCATGTATTGAACTTTTTCCAAAGCTCTTTGCTGTTTAGTGGCAAGGCAAGCAAGTTTGACATAGCTGGGTCCAAATTCATCTCTAGATTCATCATCACTAGACTCGGATAGGTAGCATTCAGTTACCTTAGCACTTTTTTCCATAAGGCATGGTGTAGAAGATGATGATTCTGGTTCGAATGTCATTGCACTGAGAGATTCCTTGAAATCCTCAAACCAAGGATCATGACAGGTTCGATGACCTTCATAGACCTCAGAGAGACGGTCCCAGATAAGCTTTGCAAGATTGAGATGCATGATGTTCCTGAACTGATTTTGAGATAGACAGGAGCAGATGACGTCCTTTGCCATAAGGTTGAGAAGAGTGTACTTGCGAATGTCATCAGCTTCCGCCATCTTGCACAGATCAGTAAGACCAATCTCGGTGATGGTCCACAGCTTGCTGTTCATTGCCATGAGGCACTTCCTCATCATGGCCTTCCACTTGGGATAATCATGACCGTCAAAGATGGGCCATGTCACTTTCTTCATACCTGCGGTCGACATAACTAAAACTCCAGGCGGTTAAACCAAAATCACAAAAAACAAGGGAGTACCTTGCTCTGATACCAATTGAAAGTGCATTATATCGACTAGAGGGGGGGGTGAATACGCGATTTTTACGAATTCTTCACTAAGGAATTTGCTGGTGAGGAAATTCCTTATCAAAGAACTACTTGCAGTGAAATAAGTACTCAAAAGTAAACATAACAGAACAGAGGCATAGTCATCATGATGAAATGAAGACAAGCACAGCATATAAAAATTGTAAACACTGGATAACATAGAATGAAGACAAACAGACTGAAGAAATTGAACTGAGGAAATTGAGAAAGTCTTCAGTCAAAGTCTTCAAACAGATATGAACAAGCACACAACAACTGAAATGAGGAAATGCAAGAGTTAGGAAATAGAACTAGTAAGCTTGGTGAAGACAATGATTTGGTAGACCAGTTCCAACTGCTATCTCAGTTGTACGTCTGGTTGGAGTGGCTAGGTATTTAAACCTAAGGACACATAGTCCCGGACACAGAGTCCTCACCGTATTCTCCTTGAGCTAAGGTCACACAGACCTCGCCCAATCACTCATGGTAAGTCTTCAGGTGACTTCCAAACCTTCATAGACTCGGTCACTCGGCGATCCACAATTCCTCTTGGATCCGCTAGACCATGACGCCTAACCGTCTGGAAGAAGCACAGTCTTCAAAGGTAACAAGCGCCGGATCCACGCAGGATCAGTCTCTTTAGTGATGCTCAATCACTTTGGGTTTGAAGGTGTTTGGGTTTGGGTTTTCCTCACATGATGATTTTCGCTCAAAGTCCTCGGAGGATGGGATGCTCTCAAATGACAAGTGTTAGTTTCTCTCGGAGCAGCCAACCAGCTAGTGGTTGTAGGGGGCAGCTTTTTATATCCTAGGGAGCAACCCGACATGATAAGACATAAATGCCCTTGAATGATATGACCGTTAGGTGGGTAGATATTTTGGGACAGCTGGCGCATAGCACAACAACGGTCGGAATTTTGAGGCTCAATTTCCTCAGGGCTATCATGTTCCTCATTGTGTAGGCAGTCCGCACTGGCGAATTCCTAACTCCTCAGTCAAAACAAATTCCTCAGCGACCAGAAGAACTTCATCTCTGTCACTGAAGAAATTGACTGAACTGTATGAGATTTCCAATGGCTTCACTCGAAGGGAATGGTAGGTGTAGGATTTTGAGTTGAGCATCACATGGAAATTTTTCCTTAGTATTTCCTCGACCCCCTTTAATATTACGGTGTTTCCTATGACTCAAGAAAGAGAAAATGAAACTACAAAAACAAAAGTCTTCACGCTTCATGTTCCGCGAATTAATTCCAAGTCTTCAAGGTCACACCAATTTATTCACTTTCAAAGTCTTCAGAAAGCCTTCAGAAATCCAAAGTCTTCGGTCGAAGAACTTCATTTTTAGGGGTCAACTTTCTCTGTAAATATCAAACTCCTCATATACTTATAGACCTGTGTACACTCACAAACGCATCAGTCCCTTAACCTATAAGTCTTCAATACACCAAAATCACTAAGGGGCACTAGATGCACTTACATGTTCCTCCTTTTGTTCTTCGCTCTCCTCATCATCTCTTTCATCCAATAAGCTCACAGTTTCATCAATTTCTTCTTCCATAGACTCCTGCAAAATATTAGTCTCTTCTTGGACAACGGAGAATTCCTCAATATATGCTTTAACATAGGCATTAGAAGCATAATTATCATAACAATATTCAAGTATGGCAAAATTTTCAGATTTGTAAAGAGTAGCATCATACTTTTCAATCAAATAAGCAAGTTCATAAGAACCCTTAAAAGCAACAAATTCTTCAATTTGTTGAACATCATAGTAATTATAAACAACCTTAGCATATGAAGATACGATTCCATCATCACTAAAGTCATATTGGTAGGGAAGGTGTTTCTTAGGGTTTTCAGGACAACAAGTAACATCATATATTTCACACAAATTCCAAGCATAGCATTGCAAATGATGAATTTGATCCAGTAAAAATTTCCCTTTTTCAGATATACGGTGTCGCACATAATAGGCATGCTCACCTAAAGATTTGCCCTCAACTAAGTTAGTGGGGGTTTCAGCACGAGCACATAGGGATCGAAGATGATCCAAGTAAAAAGCTTCAGGAGTGTGATAGATTTTGAGTGGTTCTTCAACCATTGCTGTAGTAGGTACAACTAATTTTTTGGTATTTTGCATTTCCCACCCATAACTAAGATAGGAAGCAACTAAGAACAACAAATAAAAATTACTTAGTGATAAAGCAAACAAGCACACACGAGATTATTCACCCCACGCTATGACTCCCCGGCAACGGCGCCAGAAAAAGGTCTTGATAACCCGCAAGTATACGGGATCAATTGTAGCCTCTTTTTATAAGTAAGAGTGTCAAACCCAACGAGGAGCTAAAGGTAGAACAAATACCCTCTCAAGTCCTATGTGCCACTGATACGACTCTACGCACGCTTAGTGTTCGCTTTACCTAGAACAAGTATGAAACTAGAAGTACTTCGTAGGTGTGATAGGATAGGTTTGCAAGATAATAAAGAGAACATAAATAAAAAGTAGGGGCTGTTTAGAAAAAGAAGCAATAAAGTAAATATAGCGAGTGTGGAAAAGTGGTGGTAGGAGTTGTGAAATTGTCCCTAAGCAATTGACTACTTTACTAGACCGGTAATCACTATTGCAATTCTATTTGAGGGAGAGGCATAAGCTAACATAGTTTCTCTTCTTGGATCATATGCACTTATGATTGGAACTCTAGCAAGCATCCGCAACTATTAAAGATCATTAAGGTAAAACCCAACCATAGCATTAAAGTATCAAGTCCCCTTTATCCCAAACGCAAACAACCTACTTACTCGAGTCTGTGCTTCTATCACTCACGCCACCCACCATAAGCAAATCATGAACATATTGCAAACCCTACATCGGGAATCCCTCACGATTGTGCGACACGAAGGGCACAATCAGACATCACCAATAATAAAACATGCAACTCAAACCAATCATAGCAATTCATCAATCACCGGTAGGACAATGAAAATCTACTCAGACATCATAGGATGGAAACACATCATTGGATAATAATATGAAGCATAAAGCACCATGTTCAAGTAGAGGGTACAGCGGATTGCGGGAGAGTCGACCACTGAATATAGATGGGGGAAGGTGATGGAGAGGTTGGTGAAGATCATAGTGATGATGATGGCCCCCGGCGGTGTTCCGGCGCCACCGGAAGCAAGGGGAGAGAGCCCCCCTTCTTCTTCTTCTTCTTCCTTGACCTTCTCCCTAGATTGGAGAAGGGTTTCCCCTCTGGTCCTTGGCTCCCATGGCATGGGAGGGGCGAGAGCCCCTCCGAGATTGGATCTATCTCTCTGTCTCTCTCTATTTCCGCGCTTCTCAGATTCTGCCCTTTCACCGTTTCTTTTATATCCGGAGATCCGTAACTCCGATTGGGTTGAAACTTTCGCCCAGATTTTTCTCCTAAAATTAGCTTTCTTGTGGCAAAAGTAGAGTGCGCCTGCCCCCCTAGGGCGCGCCCCCTGCCTCGTGGCCCCCTCGGGTACCGTCTCGCGTTGATTCTTCCTCCCAAAAATCACAAATATTCAAAAATAATTCTCTATCCATTTTTATCCAGTTGGACTCCGTTTGATATTGGGTTTCTGCAAAACATAAAACATGCAACAAACATGAATTGGCACTTGGCACTGGATCAATATGTCAGTCCCAAAAAATAGTATAAAAAGTTGCCAAAAGTATATGAAAGTTGAATAATATTGGCATGGAACAATCAAAAATTATAGATACGACGGAGACGTATCAAGAACCACCCTGTTGCCATCCCTTGGCAGTCTCCACGAAGGTCCCCTTTGGCCAGGTGACGTTGGGAAGTTTGCTCACCATGGCGCCACCGCACTCCGCGTGTTGACTTTCAACCACCTTCAGCTTCACATTGAATACCTTGAGCCATAAGCCGAAGTGGTGAGGGATGCGGAGGAATGCCTCGCACACGATGATAAACGCCGAAATGATGAGGAAGGAATTTGGGGCTAGATCGTGGAAATATAGCCCATAGTAAAACATGAGACTACGAACGAAAGGACGGAGGGGAAACCCTAGTCCGTAGAGGAAATGGGGAATGAACACTTGATGTCTACTACACAACCTTCTTCTTGCAGACGTTGTTGGGCCTCCAAGTGCAGAGGTTTGTAGGACAGTAGCAAATTTCCCTCAAGTGGATGACTGATACGTCCATTTTGCATCATGCTTTTATATCAATATTTATTGCATTATGGGCTATTATTACACATTTTATCTCAATACTTATGGCTATTCTCTCTTATTTTACAAGGTTTACCATGAAGAGGAGGAATGCCGGCAGCTGGAATTCTGGCTGGAAAAGGAGCAAACATTGGAAACCTATTCTGAACTGCTCCAAAAATCCTGAAACTCCACGAAACCTGTTTTTGGAATTAACAAGAATTATTCAGCGGAAGAAATACATCAGGGGGCCCACACCCTGGCCAGGAGGGTGGGGGCGCGCCCGCCCCTACTGGGCGTGCCCCAGTCTCCTGGGAGCCCCGGTGGCCCCCCGGTGTCCATCTTCTACTATATGAGGGCTTTTACCCTGGAAATAATCATGGACATGCTTACAGGACTAAACTCCGCTGTCACGAAGCAGAACCTTGGCGGAACCAATCTAGAGCTCCGGCAGAGCTGTTCTGCCGGGGACACTTCCCTCCGAGAGGGGGAAATCATCACCAACGTCATCACCAACGATCCTCTTATCGGGAGGGGGTCAATCTCCATCAACATCTTCACCAGCACCATCTCCTCCCAAAATCCTAGTTCATCTCTTGTATCCAATCTTGTATCCAAACCACAAATTGGTACCTGTGGGTTGCTAGTAGTGTTGATTACTCCTTGTAGTTGATGCTAATTGGTTTACTTGGTGGAAGATCATATGTTCAGATCCTTAATGCATATTATTACTACTCTGATTATGAACATGAATATGCTTTGTGAGAAGTTACGTTTGTTCCTGAGGACACGGGTGAAGTCTTGCTATTAGTAGTCATGTGAATTTGGTATTCGTTCGATATTTTGATGAGATGTATGTTGTCTTTTCCTCTAGTGGTGTTATGTGAACGTCGACTACATGACACTTCACCATTATTTGGGCCTAGAGGAAGGCATTGGGAAGTAATAAGTAGATGATGGGTTGCTAGAGTGACAGAAGCTTAAACCCTAGTTTATGCGTTGCTTCTTAGGGGCTGATTTGGATCCATATGTTTAATGTTGTGGTTAGGTTTACCTTAATACTTCTTTTGTAGTTGCGGACGCTTGCAATAGGGGTTAATCATAAGTGGGATGCTTGTCCAAGTAAGGGCAGTACCCAAGCACCGGTCCACTCACATATCAAATTATCAAAGTACCGAACGCGAATCATATGAGCGTGATGAAAACTAGCTTGACGATAATTCCCATGTGTCCTCGGGAGCTCCTTTCTCATTATAAGAAATTGTCCAGGCTTATCCTTTGCTACAAAAGGATTGGGCCACCTTGCTGCACTTTATTTACTTTCATTGCTTGTTACTCGTTACAATTTATCTTATCACAAAACTATCTATTACCTACAATTTCAGTGCTTGCAGAGAAAACCTTACTGAAAACCGCTTATCATTTCCTTCTGCTCCTCGTTGGGTTCGACACTCTTACTTATCGAAAGGACTACGATAGATCCCCTACACTTGTGGGTCATCAAGACTCTTTTCTGGCGCCGTTGCCGGGGAGTGTAGCGCTTTTGGTGAGTGGAACTTGGTAAGGAAACATTTATATAGTGTGCTGAAATTTTCTGTTACTTGTCACTATGGAAACTAATCCTTTGAGGGGCTTGTTCGGGGTATCTTCACCCCGACCAGAAGAGCAAAGAGTTGCTCCTCAACCTACTGAACTTTTTGAAAATATTTACTTTGAGATTCCTTCGGGTATGATAGAGAAACTGCTAGCTAATCCATTTGCAGGAGATGGAACATTGCATCCCGATTTACACCTTATCTTTGTGGATGAAGTTTGTGGATTATTTAAGCTTGCAGGTATTCCCGATGATGTTGTCAAAAGGAAGGTCTTCCCTTTATCTTTGAAGGGAGATGCATTGACATGGTATAGGCTATGTGATGATACGAGATCTTGGAATTATAAACGATTGAAGTTGGAATTTCACCAGAAGTTCTATCCTATGCATCTTGTTCATCGTGATCGTAATTACATATATAATTTCTGGCCTCGCGAAGGAGAAAGCATCGCTCAAGCTTGGGGGAGGCTTAAGTCAATGTTATATTCATGCCCCAATCATGAGCTCTCCCGGGAAATGATTATTCAAAAAATTTTA